>NC_046154.1:228162725-228452725 GCF_011064425.1 Rattus rattus | reverse complement strand
ATATTCTATATCTTTATGTTATGCTATTAACTTATTAGTATGGGGTTTCTCCAGTTTCATTTTACTGCAAACACTTAGTGCCGTGACCTTCCCTCTTAGAACAGGCCTTCATTGTGCCAACTGAGTTTGGATATGTTGTGTTTTCATTTTCATTTAGTTATAAAAAGATTTAATTTTTTTCTTAATTTGCCTTGGCCCATTTTTCACTCAGTGGTGAATGTTCATGAGTTTGTCAGCCTTCTGTTGTTGATATTCAGCTTTAATCAGATAGGAAGCAGGGCATTATTTCAATTTGCTTGTATCTGTTGAGACTTGTTCTGTGTCTGAGTATGTGGTCAGTTTTGGAGAAAACTTCATGTAGTGCTGAGAAGAAGATAAATTCTTCTGTGTTTCTGTGAAATGTTCTGTAAAAATCTGTGAGGTCCATTTGGCTTATGACAATAGTCAGCTCCAGCATTTCTGTCTAATTTTTGTCTGGGTGGCCTGTTAATTGGCAAGAGTTGGGTTATTGAAGTCTCCCTCTACCTGTGTGGGGATCAATATGTGACTTATGTAGTAGCATCTTTTTATGAACTCGGGTACCCTTTTATATGGTGCACAAACATTAAGACTTGCAATATCCTCTTGGTGAATCTTTCCTTTGAGTGTGTTAGTCCTTTCCTATCATTTCTGATTAGTTTTGGTTGGAAGTCTATTTTGTCTGGTATTAACATGGATTCACTGGCTTGCTTTTTAGGTCAGTTGCTTGGACTTTTTTCCATCCTTTCAGCCCGAAGTGATGACTATTTTTGATGTTAAAGTATGTTTCTTGGATGCAGTAGCTGTTTGTGTCTTTTTTGCTGGGGAACTGAGACCATTGATGTTGAGAATTATCAATGGGTAGTATTTATTGATTCCCATTTTGTTATTTGGAGTTTTTTCCTCCCTCTTTTGACTAGCTGATCGGCTATTACTTATTCCTTGTGTTTTCTTCTGCATAAATATTCTCTTCAGGTTGAAGTTGTCATTTCTGTACCTTCTATAATGTTGAGTTTGTAGATAGTTTAGTCACTGCTTAAATTTGCTTACCTATCTGCTTTGCTGACCTACTTGCTTCTCTGGTGGGTTTGGCTAGAGGTTTCCCAGGACACGCCTGCTGGAGTTGGGGGCTGGGATAACAGAATGAGTGGAGACAAAGTTGAAGGAGAAGATATTAGAGACCTGATGAAGTAGGTCTGAGGAGCTTCAGGTTACAGAGTTGAGGGTAAGTCTGGGGCATTGGATTTGGAGGAGAGGAATGAAAGGTGACAGTCAGTAGGTAAGCTAGCTGCCTTCCTGGCAAGAGAGGTCTACATGTTCCTAGAAAATGCCTGCTGGAGGTGGGACCTGGAGTAAAGTGTTGAGTTGAGAAAACAAAGTTTGGAGGCAAAAATCTGTGTAATCTGCTAAAGGTGGGTCAGGGATGGAGGTAAGGCCATGGTGGGTGGTCTGATACCAAACTGGATATGAGACTTAGAGCTTGGTTTGGGAGGAAAGGAAGGAGAGATTAAGCTCTGCAGTTAGCCTATGCACTTCCAAGGCTGGAGAGCCAGTTAATCATCCCTCTCACGCTGGCATTGCCCCCATGGACAATTTTATCATCTCTTATACCAAGACTGCTGGAAAACATCCAGATTCAGCAATTACAATACTCTGTAAAGAGGCCTTTGATGTTCATAAAACTCTAAAAAACACCATCTAGGGACCAAGGAGGCTGGAGCAGTGCAGAGATGCATTATCTCAGACAGCTCGAGAGGGCTTCCAAGAATAGCCTGTGGCACATAATATCATAATGACCTGTCTATTTCTCATTAGTACGAAGCAGTGCAGCCAGCAGCACAAACTATTTTGAAAGCTCTTTCATGAACCTATTTTCTTACATTCGCACTGTGGGCTTATAGCAGGAATATGAGATTCTAAAAGGTAATTTCTAATATCAAAGCAAATAATAAAAATATCCCATGCTTCCTAATCATAGAATTAGAAAATGGGATCAAGAAAAATACGAGAGAAAACGTTGCTGCGGAGAATACATCAAGTGAATTTAAAAGAAATCTCTACTCTTTCAGTCTTAACAGGCTAAGATGAGATAAAATATCATGTCCCTTTTGCTATATGTTATATAACATGTTTGATGCTAAGGAGGAATTCAGAATTTGGTAGTTATTATGTTTCTTTTTTTTTTTTTTTTTTTTTCGGAGCTGGGGACCGAACCCAGGGCCTTGCGCTTCCTAGGCAAGCGCTCTACCACTGAGCTAAATCCCCAACCCCAGTTATTATGTTTCTAATCTCCAAGCTGTTGCTTAAAACTGTTGACTTGATGTCTTACATAGGTGAATTAAGTCCTGGCTATTATTTATTAGACATGAGAATAAAGCAGACACAGTTTCTCTGATCTTTTGCTAGCTAGTAGAACGAATGAAATAAATAAATAATGTGTGTAGTGTGCTATGCAGTGAATAAACAGCAGCAGATAAAATGCTAATAATAAACAAAGTAGCTGGTGTCACAAGAAGAAAATGTAAAAGGGGGCTATCTAACTTATATGTGATAATTCGTGTGTCTTTTCAGGTCTATAGTCAATAGTCAGTAGTCAGTAACAGGTACTTTGAAGACTCCAAGTGGAAGAGTCTTAACACTCTTTCTCATACAGTATGGAGTAATTAACTTCCTCTTTTTGCCAAATGGTCTTTCCCTTGATTTCACACTAACTTTCTTCATACAACGTCCGGGGGTTGATAATGTCAGTTTCCCCCTAAATTCACAATATGCTTATTGAATTAAAATTGGCACATTATTTTGCTATTTCTCCTTATCCTGTGAGTTACTGCCTTGAACAAGACCCCATTCCATCTTTTATCCTCTACCCTCATTCCCATTCCTTGTTTGTTTCTCCCATGCATCATTTTCTGGTTACTGAAGGCTTCCTTCCTCTTTAAATGAAGAGTTAGGAATACCTCAGAGCCTCTGGTACTGTTTACTGTTGATCTTGCACTTTGTCTTATCCAAAGTAACTCAAATCAGGACCAGTTCCATTCAATGATGCTACTGTTCTCTAGAACCAATCATGAGAAAATGATTTCTCTGTGTCTCATTAGAATTATATATCCTCATTTAAGCACTATAGCTGCTTATCTCATAGGTAATACAGGTGGTAATGACCAGATAGCCCCATATCTCAGTCCTTAGTTATTCACGTGGACACTTTGAAGATTTTATCTAATCTCCTCCAATCTCAGTTCCCTTGCCTATAGAATGGGGAAAATATATGAGATGAGTATTTTCAGAGTTCTATTAGGTCATGTAAGTGAACATTTATTTAGTCTATGCTTGTCATGGAAGTACTCTTCATGTACATACCTGCTAAGAATTCAACCATTCATTCAAAAACATTATTAAGCATGTGTTATTGTAAGACACTGTTTTAGGAGACTGAAGTCAAGTCAAAGAAAATAAGATCCAAGTCCCACATAGACTATTATGGAAGGCTGAGAGTTAGGTTGGTAAAGACTGACACAAAGTGCATTGACAAACAAGGAAAGCCTAATATTGCAGTAGATGCTATGATGAATGGGATTGAATGAGTTTAATGCACTCACATATTGGACAGGCATAAAAGCTTCCCAGAGGCTTTGCAATTAGAGATGAGATCAGAAAGGGTAGTGAGAATTACACACACAGCGGTGCTGGTGGAAGTTGAGAGGCAGTAGTAGTGAAGTAGTTAATGGGTAGAACATGGAGAATATTCTCTGCAGGAAATATGCAAAGATCTCGAAAAAAAGAGGTCAATTAAAGAGCCAAGAGCACTTCAGAATATCTGGAGGTACTGAAGGCTATCAATAAATATTGAGTTAATTAGTTGGGTATGCATAGATTATTTCGATGCTCTGTTTTCTAAACTTGGATAAACTTTTACGGCATGTTTCTGGTATTTGCTACACTTTTTTAAAAACATGTTCACACACAGCCAAACAAAGAAACAAAAATAAGAATGATTAAAACAAGTGCTCAAGATGTTCAGTGCCTAAGTTCAAATCCCAGGTTTTCACTCACTACTGGATTTCACTTATTAACTGCCAGTTTTCTCTGTTGTAAAACAGATATTTTAAAAGATGCTTATGCAGACCTAGCTGAATATTATACTGTCTTGCCTCATATATGTTATTAGCATTGGAGTTACTCTTCCCAAAACTTTTATTAAATGTATTTCTTCCTGTAAGACCAGACTACAAGCTCTGTGAGGTCAGGGATGACATTTTAAACATTTTCTCCTGTCTTACAGAATATACCAATGCTAGCTCAAATGGTGTAATAGGTGTGTGCTGAGAGTTATACTAGCTGGGGAAGCTTAGAGTGATGCCCATAATTATAAATTCTGGAGACAAACATGCCCAGGCATGGATCTGTGGCTCTGGCCTGTTGTGTGAATCTACAGAAAGACACTTAATTATACCTTTATCATTATTTTTCTGTCCATAAATGGTGGGCACATGTGATGATCAACACAGTGACCTCAATGGTTTATTTTGAGCATTCAATGGGTGTCCCTACATAAAACATTTAAATCATGATTGGTATTTCAGACTCAGTTCACTTATTCTGCTGTTTGTGTTTTTAGCCTTAGAATGTGAAATTGAGATGGAGTAAGGTATGCAAGAAGTGTAAAAATGCAGCCAACCTAGAGATATAATGGAATCAACATGCATAGTTTTTTTTATGTATGTAGTCATTTGTACAAGTGAAAATGTTTATGTACTTTCAGCATATTAAAATAATGATATATGATGTAACTGGCCATAAAACATTCTCTCTGTCTTTCATCTCACTTGGTTTTACTAATTCTAAGTCAATCACAATTTTAGATTTGGTAGAACCCAAGTGAGGGGGATAGCATGCTTTCTAGAAACAAAGAACTGAGTAACAAAGAACTGTATCTGACTATCCTGACACCAAGAAACACCTACAATCACAGCTTCAAAAGGTAAGCAATTAATCACGGGTCCAATCTTAGCAGGCTCAATGTGATTTGAACTATCAAAGTCAGTTGTGGAGCTAAATCAAAGCCATTTACCCAACACTGATTTAGAGCTTCAGGGTGATTTATTCTACTAAGAATCTTTAATCCTAGTATGTCTGTGGGGCTCACTGTGTAGGAGAAGGAGATACAATGTGCACACAGAGTAGTAGGAGTTAGTATGGAGGAATCACTAACTCCTTAACTAAGTTATACATATAATGTTTCCTGCATGAATAGGATTCACAAATTTATAACAATGACCTCAATTTGATAGTTGCACAGGATATGTGTCACGCTCTGACACATAGCTGAGAGCAAAGTTGGCTAAAGTTGAATGACAGAAAATGCCTTCAACTAAAAAAAAAAAGTGTATGGATGCGTAGTAGCTGTGATGCACATAGAATACTCTGTAGTGTAATAACATTTTCTTTTAAAAGTCTTAAGTTAACATCTCTTCCTTTCAAATGAATTACAATAATCACCTTCTCTGTAAAATTGGTTAAGCAGAAATCCTGTACCTGTGCTCTATATAAGGCTATGTCCTTAATCTTAAATGTATCTACAAAACTTTCCCTAGGGTCCTGAACTATAGGTATGTCTACAGTAAAAATGGGAGAAATTATTTCTCGACTACACAATAATCAGTAATAATGATGTTGCTACAAAGCTGATTTTACTAATGTTTAATTCAGGACTTGCTTGTTTCTTTTTTTTCCTGTTTCCTTTTCTTCTTTCTTTACTTAGGCCAACTATTTTTAGGAATTCCAGGTAGGAACTATTCAGGCAAATTAATATTCCTGGGATAAAGGAAAGCATATTTCAAATCTTTGCAGGCTATGAAAAGGAGGATACATTTATTCAAAACATCTGAAAGCTCGTTTTCACTAAGAAACTTGGAAAGCTGAGTTTATAACTCACATATCTACTACAGGGAAACTATGGGTAAAACAAGTGCATATGGGGCTGGGATGCTGAACTGGACACTTGATGATAGGATGGAGTGAGTTTCAGGATCTCCTCCAGCCAGGATTATTCTATTTGTTTAGCCTTTGCAAATTGTTTTGCAAGCATTGGAAATTACTAGGCCACAAACTTGGTCTCTGATACTACAGATTTGACTTTCTTTCACAGCAGTGTACTGACTTAAGTAAGTACTGTGTTCATCTAAGCTTTACCTAAACACCTTTGTTTCATTTTTCTTTCATTTTGTTTCTTCTTTGTTCAATTACCTTTGGAACCTTTGCACACAGCTAGTGAGCTGTGTGCAAATGTAGTGCATACCCACACATGCATAAACACATATACCCCATCATACATCCAGCTATATTTACACACACACACACACACACACGTGTACTCATGTTTACTAGAAGTAACTAAAATGCTTACTAACTCTAATTAATTAGCCCTTAAAATATTATTTAATTTCACAGGTGATGCTCTTTGAAGGTATTTAACATTGATGTTGCCTAATTTAAATCAGCCAATAAGGAAAACAGTGGGGAAAATAATTATTTGGTGACCACTTCTATTTTTTTATTTCTTCAGTTTCTCTCCCCGTCTCCATCTCATTCTTTTCTCTATACTACATATACACATATACTTATACTACACATACATATACACATATACGTATATTTGCATTCTTCCAAAACGTAAAATTATATAAAATGGTATTTAGTCATTAACTAAATGAAACAAGCATAATTGTTGGCTTTGGAAATGAGAACATTAAAGCCTGAGCTAAACCTTAACAAGTACTGAGGTTTGCCCTGTTTAATTGGATTGGATTGGGTGAGCCTTTCCTTTTGAGCTATTATGAACCTTTGTTTGCTTGGAACTTATGAGTTGTTATTATGCTTCTCTGGCCAAACATCTGGCAAACAGCTTAAGGAGCCCTAGTTCGAAGAGCAATCATCGTGGTATAGAAAGCCTGGAGGCAGCAATTCTTTCATGGTGGATACAGGCAGCTAGGACTCCTCACCTTCCAACATCCACTTAAAACAAGAAAACAGAAAAGAGAATCTGAAGGCATGACTGACCTGCTGTTTTCACCCTTAAATTCATTCTGAGGACCACAGCTATGCCAAGAGTCTGCCTACACAACTTGACAGCTTCTATTGCTGAAGGCAATCACATATTTTTTATTATTGAGTATGAAGAAATAGATCTGTACTCAATCACAAGCTACACTTCTAACTAATTTTTTGTACATACACATGAATCAGTAGAGCGTGTGTGCATGCACGTGAGAAGGCATATGTGTGAATGAGTCGTGGTATATGTTAGCATGTGCATATGCGAGAATGTTAGAATATGTGTGTGAATATGTACTTATATAAGTATGCATGGGGGCTGGAGAGATGGCTCAGAGATTAAGAGCAGAGGTCCTAAGTTCAGTTCCCAGCAACCACATGGTGCTTAACAACCATCTATAATGAAATCTGGTGCCCTCTACTGGCCTGCAAGCATACATGTACACACAATAAATAAATCTTTTAAAAAATAAGTATGCATGTGTGAAAAGTGAGTGTGACTATATATGAGTGTGATATATAGTATGTGGGTGTGCTTGTGTGTGTGTGTGTGTGTGTGTTTGAGTAAATTTTTGAGTATGTGTTTGTACGTGAAAAAGTTTGTGATTACAAAGACAGACTCATATCTTCTGCAAACTAAATATGCGTGTGAGATAAAGGACTGTTTTAGCCTTATCCTAGCAAATTAGAACATAAGGCAGAATTCTGATTCTTTATTTGGTAGATGCAAAACAGACAAAAAGATGGAAATGATAATAGAATCATACATTCAAATCTTTATTAGTCTTGTTTGATACATGTTACCTCATGGACTGTGTTAACTGATGAGCACATTCCTGAATGAAGAAGGCTTGAGGTGTCCCATGAGAAAACATGGGTTTTGTCTTTTATAAACATGTAAAGTTTCAGCTTTACATGTTGAGTATAATTCTTCAAGAAATCGGTGTAACTCCATATCCAGATTGCCTCAGTTTTTGTGAGTTCATGAGTTTGATATCAAGACAATAATTTTATGCTTAGAATTTTTTATCTTTTTTGCTAAAAGAACATTACTAGTATTTTTGTTCCTTAACAGTTTTAAATTAATATATCGTGATCTGCACAAATCCTGTACAAGATCAAGCCAGCCCACGTCCTGAGATAGTTGGGATAGATCATCTTCTACATTGTACTCATTAAGGAGCTACTGACAGTAGATGGTTTCTAGAGATAATTCTCCTTTGTTTAAGACATGGTCACTGCTAGGGTTCTCATGTTCTAGTGAATGGGACCATACCCATGCATACAGTGATACTCACTGGACTTAGTGAGCTTTTAAAAAAAGACACAGAACTAAAGAAATGGCTCGACACTTAAGATGGCTAAGCAGGCATGCTTCCAGAAAGCTCAGTTTCTACTTCCTGTACCTACAGAGTGGCTAACAACCATCTGTAACTCCCTTTTCAGGGGATATGATGCCTTCTTCAGGCTTATGAGTGAAAGAAGTATATGCACATGGCATACAGATATATAAGAAAAAACATCTACAAAGTAAAATTTTAAAGTAAAGGATATAAAGGTAGGAGGAGGATATGTTGAAAGAAACAGCTTGGGGGATGGGTACAAGATATGATCATATTTTATTGTACATCTATACAAAATTGTCAAGAATAAAAATTTTAATTTTTGGTGATATCTTCATAAATTAATGGCTTTGTATACTAACTCGTTTTTTTCATCCTTGCTGTCAAGAACATCACAATCCACGGTGTAAACTACATCACATAGAATCAGAGAAGAAGAAGACAAAAAAAACTAAGGTAGAAAGCTGAAAAAGAAAGTAGTTGGCCTCTCAGAAGAGCCAGAAAGACAAGATGGGAATCATTAATATTGAAAGCCATGCTATTTTATTTGAATATTTTATAATGGATAACATTTTTCATATGACTTCCTGAGCTTTTGAGTTCTCTAAAGCAAGAGTCAATTGCTTTGTTGATGGATGGGAGGTCCATCTGAAACAAATACATCTGTACAGGCAGACTATCAAGAGGAGATATCTCCCCATTGATTGTCTAATATCAAGTGACTAATTATATACATAGATTATATACATAGAAGTGAGATAATATATATATAGAACTAACATTAGATAGACTGAATATGTTGCATTTATATATTTCCGTGTGTGTGTGTGTGTGTGTGTGTGTGTGTGTGTGTGTGTGTGTGTACATATGTGTTTATTAACATTTAAAGAAAAAGAGGCTATGAATTTAAGAAATAGTAAAGAGGTTGTATGGGAGGGAACGGAGGGAGATTTAAAAAGGGGAGAAATTATGTAATCAAATTATGATTTTAAAAATAATTGAACATTGGCATTCATCTTTTTCTGCTTCCTGATTGCAGGTGTGATGTAAATGGCCACTTCACAGTTCTACCACAATTTTATCCCTGCCACAATGGACTTAATCCTTCAAACTGTGAGCCAAAATAAAATAACTCATTATTTTCTTAAGTGGGTTTTATGAGGAATTTTATCATGAAAAGAAAAGTCATGATATAGATGGCCATGGACATACATATCACTTAGTATATGACATCTCTCTGAAATTGCACAAGAAATCAGGAATCATTGTGTTACCATGAAGGACACTGTAGAAGAAACAGTCAAAGCATGATGAGCCATTCTCAATAGTACGATCTACTTTATATCAGTTAGGGAACTTTATTCAGTAAATTACCTCAAGCCAATGAAGACCAAACTTTGTAGATAAGACATTTTAAGGACAAGAGCCTTGTGGCTGCTATGTTAACTGTTCACACAGTAGATTCCTCATCAAACTAAGCCTCACCACAGTTTAAGCTTGATTTGGGTTTAAGGTAGAATCCCTTTGTTATACCTTACATCAGACCCAGAATGACAATATTTATTTATATCAATCACTAGAAATTGGGATGCTGTGCCAGTTTGAAAGACAATGAGCCCTGCAGTCTTATATGTTGAATACTTGGGTGGAACTTCTTGGAAAGATCAGGAGGTATAATCTTGTTGGAAGAAGGTGGGGTTTGAGGATCCAAAAGACTTGGACAATTCCCTGTATGTCTATCTCTTTTATTTTCTCCTTGCAGATCATGATATGGACTCTCAACAGTACCTACTTCCATGCCTTTCCTCAATCAATATGGATCTAACTTTCTGAAACCATGAGTATAGTTAAGAGCTTTCTTCTGTAAGTTACCTTGGTCATGGTGTTTTAGCACAGTAATAGAAAAGTAACTAAGACAGATATGAATAAAGGATATTGGATAATATCAAATCTTTAATAAGTAAATCTACCTGACATGCAAAAATCTGAACTTTCCTCACTAATCCTTAAAATACACAACTGCCAACACTATACTGTAGTTGTACAGAAGATATTTTTAAACCTTAAATCTACACTAATTTATTATTATTATTATTATTATTATTATTATTATTATTATTATTATTATTATTATTATTATTATTATTATTATTATCATTAAATTGGATCCTTCTGAGCTGAAGGGGTTTGCAACCCTATAGGAAGAACAACAATATCAACCAACCAGACCCCGCAGAGCTCCCAGGGACTAAACCACCAACCAAAGAATACACATGGAGTCACCCATGGCTCCAGCTGCCTATGCAGCAGAGGATGGCCTGGTCGGACATCAATGATCAATGGGAGGAGAGGCCCTTGGTCCTGTGAAGGCTCGATGCCCCAGTATAGGGGAATGCCAGGACAGGGAGGCAGGAGGGAGGGTGGGGGAGCACCCTCATAGAAGCAGGGGGATGGGGAATGGGATAGGATGTTTCCAGAGGGGGAAACAGGGAAACGTAAATAAATAAAATATCCAATAAAAAGAATTGGATCCTTCTGCCAGGCTTGAGCAGCCTTAGCACATTACCTCTGGAAACAGTGTGCAACAAACCACAGATGTTAGGAACCATGATGACATCTCCATAGAGATATGTCTCTAAGAAGAAAATATTTCATGATAGTGCATAAAGATTAATTTCAAAATGCTACACAAGGAAAATGAAAACAGTGGGTTCAAATTATTTCTTACAAGGAATGTGAACACTGATTTCTTTCAGAGAAAGATTAGTCACTAATAGCTGTGTGTCTTTGGAAAATTAAGTTCCCAGGTATGAGATTTCTCATCAGTGAAATGAGAGAAGTGAGGTATAGGCTCTGTGAAGTTCTCTATCACTATAGCCAGATTCTAATTTAGTTGCTTTAAGAATTCTGCTACATGCTATTGTGATGACACAGCTATAAAGTCCAGCCACATATGTAGCAGAAGATACCATTGTCCAGCATCAATAGGAGGAAAAACCCTTAGTCCGTGAAGGCTTTTTTCCCCAATTGAGATTGGAGTGGGTGGGTGGGAGTGGTAGCATCCTCATTGAAGCAGGGAGATTGGGGAGGGGGTATGGGTGAAGGGGGGAAGGAGATAACATTTGAAATGTAAATACATAAAATATCCAAATAAAATAAAATAAAGTCATAATGCTGTGATCCAAGAGTCTCTAATCCCCTTGAAAAGTAGACTGGAAGAAACACAGCCAGGAACTAAGAAGGAGTGATGGCCAAAGAAAGGTAGAGAGAGTAGTCAAAGAACCTGCAAGGAAAGGGTCTTCAAAGTCCTCTGCCTACTCAAGAACTTTTTATTGGATCACACAGAATGAGTTCCTATGCTCCAGCGGCATTTCCCAATCTTGGTTTTTAATAATAAAGAAACTGGCACATTAATTTTTAAAAACAGGAAATGATAGGGCAAAGACTCCATAAACAGCTGAAATGTTAATCACACAAAAGCTCCCAGAGCAATTTCACTCTGGACGCCTCATGGTTATGCATTACAATGGGAATATTCATCAGAACATTGACCCTGGAATGGGCTGTTGAGCGAGTGATACCTAAGGCAATCGAAAACTCTAATCTAGGTCCTATGGGGCCGGGAACCAGAAAATGTTCAAGAGGAGCCATTGCCTATTGGATGTGTGGGCCTGGGGAAATGGGACTCAACCTATACTGAGTGGCCCTAGAAACTCAGCATATATCATCATAGTGGACTGCAACAGCTCACAAAGAAACATGCTTGTCATTATCCATTGTTGTCTCACCAGTGAGGATGGTCTGGTTGAGAAAAGAAAGAAAAGTCCCCTGAGCTCACATGGTCATATGGTGCATTGTATTGCTGGGGCCATGTTCTTGCTGCATAGCACTTTGAAAGAAGACAGATTTATTATTTTACAGTGTCTGTGGGTCAGGAGTCTTGGTGTAAGCTCTTTAGACCTTCTGTTCAGGGTCTTCCTGGGCTGAGATCCAAGTGTCAGCCAGAGCTATAAATCTTATGAGAGGTTTGCAGTTGAATTTCACAGGCTCCGTGGTTATTCATAGGATTAATTTGCTTGTGGTTGTATTACTGATATTTCTCAACAGCTACCACACTAGGATTCTTCTCCACTTGAAATCACACATAGCCATTGTGTTGGGTCACTGGGATTCCAGTCTCTCTAATGTTTTGTTTTGTTTTGTTTTAAAGTTCCTCAGATTAAGCCATGGCCATCCAAAATAATTTCCCCATTAGTTAATCCAAAGTCAAAGGCTTAGTACCTAATTCTAAGAGTAATATTCAACTGTTCCCACAGATTCTACTCATAATCAGCTTGGGAGAATGCAGTGGCAGACAGTAGGGATCATGTCTGAATTTTGCTGATCATACACAACCAGTAAAGTGCACAGCCAAAGCACGACTTCAGGTCTCTTTGCCTCTCAATACCAATGTGGCCTGCAACAACCTGGGTCAAAGCAGGAACCTACCAATATTTCCAATCTTGTCAAGTTGTCAAAACAATTTACAGATGTGTGAAGCTCCCCCTTGTCTGCAAATACTCAAGGATGGATATAATCAAGGATAGAGAGAGAGAGTAGGGGCAGAGGGAGAAGGAGAGGGAGAGAAAAAGGATGAAGGAGAAGAGTTCTATTCCCTTTGTTTCATTGGAATGGAATAATCCCTATACAACAAGCATCCCTACAGGAAGACCTTAGACCACTAGGGAGAATCTGGTGGTTCAGATCTAGCAGCATTGTTGCCTGAATGTCAGACATATTCAGGTTTATGTCTTATTCTGTTTATTCTTTCTGCTATATTTATAGACTACTTGCCCCGACTGTCCCTGAGGATACAAAAACAAGGCCATGATCTAAAGAACTTTAGGTCTTAATTTGTGAAATCAAAGTAAAAGACACAAAAAACATGTTCATTCGGGTCTTTCTTTGTAATTGGAAGAAGCTGTGTCTGAACAGTCCAGAAAGGTTATAAACTCCAATCTAATTTTCAAATTTAATATTTTCTTATTTTGAATTTATAATAGAATTAGACTATTTACCCCTTCCTTTTCTTCCTCCTACCCCTCTCATGTACTGCACTCTTCAACCTGTCTTATATCCATGCGACTCCTTTTCACTGTCCTTGTATATATTTCCCCTAAGCCTATAAATGCAACCACGTTAGTTGCATGCATATGATTTCCTGGCTGGTATTTTGTATTTACTATCAATTACAGGTTTCCTTCATGGGCAAGACTGTTTAAGGAATATGAAAATGTATGAACAGTTATTGAGTAAATTGGTGACGGTGGTATGCTAAGAAGGCCAAGAGAAAATACTTTCAAAGGTTTCTAGCAATAATCCATTCCTACAACCTTCTTCACTACTTCATCCCTTTGTCTCAGCTATCAAGTTCTACAGGTGTTTCCTGTAATTGACCTGCAATGCTAAACACAGAAGCAGGTCGGAAATATTCACTGTCCTTCAAATCCAATTGAATTAGTCTCATCCTCAGATCTGTAGTAGACTACCTTCTGTGGCCTGTCCTTCTTGTTTGCCCCTATTCCCAGGGCACTAAACAGATCCTGGTGACACACCCTACCCTCCTTCCTACTGTGCAATCACTCAGTAGGAGCTTTTAATGCTTCAAGTCATTAGTGGCATCTCAAAATACCAAGAAATACATTCTACATGGAACCCACAGTGGACACATCTGGTAGAATCTCAGATTCTATTCTAATTTGGAAATTCGCATTTCCAAAATGGAAACTCACAGCCTCCACACTCTCCTAAAAATCAAAGACAACAATGGAAATCAAAAATGTGTACACACACACACACACACACACACACACACACACACACACACACACATATCTCAGCAATCATCCCAAACCCAAATGCCTAGACACCAATCTAAAAACACAGTTAATAGCAATCAGGACAGCATGTCTCCACTAGAGCCTAGCAACCCTACTACAGTGCATTGAAGCACAAAGCAAGGACTTCAAAATAGCCATTATGAATATGTTTGAAATCCTCAAAGAGGATATAAATTAGGGAAATCTATGAAAACATACAGGGTGGAATGTAATGAAGAAACACTTCCAGACATAAAAGTAGGAGTAGAATCAATAAAGAAAACCCAAACTGTGGAAAACCTGGAAATGAAAAACTTAGGAACTTGAATAAGAATCTCAGAGGCAAGTGTCACCAACAGAATATAAGTGATAGAAAAGATAATCTCAAGCACTGAAGACAAGATAAAAGAAATGGATACCTTGGTCAAACAAAATGTTAAATTAAAAAAAAACCTCAGGCACAAAATCTTCAGGCATAAAACGTTTGGTGAATCTGGGACACTACAATAAGATTAAACCTAGGAGTAATAGGAATAGAAGAATGAGAAGAAACCAAGGTAAAAGGCACAGAAAATATTTTCGGCAAAACCGTAGAAGGTAATTTCCCTAGCCTAAAGAAGAAGACACTTGTCATGGTACAAGAAGTTTACAGAACACCAAATAGACTAAGCCAGAAAAGAAATCCTACATGTCACATAATAATCAAAATACTAACCGTGTAGAAGAAAGAATGCTAAAAGCAGAAAGAAAAAATAGATCAAATGACAGATAAGAGCAGACAATAAAATAACATTTTAGTGGAGACAGTAACAGCCAGAGGGGATTGGACCAATGTTTTTAGAGCACAAGTGTCTGTCTAGACTATTGTCCACAACAAAATCTCCAATCATAATAGATGGAGAAAGACATACCATGATAAAACCAAGTTGAAGCAATATCTGCCTACAAACCTGGGCCTATATGAGTCACAAGAAGGGAAATAGCAAAGTGAAGAGGATATTCAAATTGAAAAAAACACAGGAGTAACTAATAGCAGAAAAGCAAATCAAATGAGATTGGTGGGGGAGCCAACAAACCACCACCACCATCACCTAAACCACCACTACTACCACCACCACCACTACCACCACCACCACCACCACCACAACAACAACAACAAAATAGCAGGAATCATCAAATACTGCTCACTGATAACTCTCAGCATCAGTGGTCTTAGTTCCCCAATGAAAAGGCATAGACTAATGGAATGGATTTAAACCAGGATCCATCTTTCTGTTCGAGCATTGATATCACTTCAGGGTAAAAGGATGGAAAAAGATATTCTATGTAAATAACCCATGGAGAAAGCCAGGGTAGTCATTTCAACCTGACAAAATTTAATTTGACAAAATAGACTTCAAACCAAAACTAATCAGAAGAGATAGAGAAGGACAGGAGATACTTATCCATCAAGCGAATACTGAAGCTCTTAACATTAACATAAGAGTGTCCATAAATCTCAAATAAAAAGAAACACACTACTGTTTAACTCATATATTGACCCTTATCTAGTGAGAATGGGTGGTTTTAATATCCATTATCAACAATAGACAAATAAATCCAGAAAAATTAAACCATGAAATGCTAAAGCTGACATCAAAAGCCAAATAGACATACTAAATATTTGTAGATTTCACACAAACAGAAAACAATAAACATTCTTCCCAGCATCACATGAAACTTCCTCCAGAATTGGCCACATACGCAGATACAAAGCAAGTCTTTACAGATACAAGAAAATTGAAGTAACACCTTGTACGGTATCTGACCAAAAATAAAAGCTAGATATTAACCATAAAAAACAAATGCATGGAAACTGAATAAAAATGGGTCGAGATAGAAACCAAAAAACAAATTAAAGATGTTTTAGACTTGGCTGGAAATCACAACAACATACTCAAACATTCATATAAAATAAAATGAAGGCAGGTAGATAGCACTAAGTGCCTACATTAGAAACCTGGATAAATTTCACACTAGCAACTTAACACCATACGTGGACGCTCTAGAACAAATGGAAGAACTCATACCCAGAAGGAGTAGATGGCAAGAAAAAAAATCAACTAAGGCCTGAAATGAACAAAATAGAAACAAAGCAACAGCAAAACAACAAGGAAACAAAGTGGGTTCTTTGAGAAAATCTACAGGATTAAAAAACCTTATCCAGGTTAACTAAGAGACAGAGAGCATATATTAAGATGTAAAAAATAAGAAACAACCAGGGGAACATGACAGATATCCAAGAAATCCAGAGAAGTAAAGAATTCTTGCAAAACTTGTATTCCACCAAACTGAAAAATCTAAACTACCTAATTTTCTCAATGCATATCACTTACTAACATTATATCAAGGTCAGATAAGCAATTTCAAAGGACCTATAATCCATAAAAACAGAAACAGTAGTTAAAATTCTACCATTCTAAAAAAAAAGGCTCAGGTCAGGTAGTTTTATTGTAGGAGCCGACTGTATTTTTAAAGAAAAATGAAATTATGCCTCAAAATAAAAACAGAATCACCATTACTCAATTTATTTTCTGAGTCCACAGTTATCCTGACACCCAAACCACATAAAGACCCAACAAAGACAGAGAACTAGTCCAGTTGCCCTTATGAACATAGATGCAAAGTTTCTCAATAAAATACTTGCAAACTAAATCCAAGAACACATAGGAAAGATCATCCAACATTATAAAATAAGCTCCATCCTATAAATTCAGGGATGGTTCAACATACATAATTTGATCATTTTAATCACCATACAAATAGACTGAAAGATAAAAACCACATAGTCATTTTATTAGCTGCAGGAAATGCCTTTGGCACAATCCAATACCCCTTCATGATAAAAGTTCTGAGAAGCTGGAGATTCAAGGCACATGCCTCAAAATAATAAAGACAATTTACAGCAAGCGCACTGTCAATGGCAACCCAAATGGAGAGAAATTCAAAGCACTAAAATCTGGAGCAGGACAAGGTTCCCTACTCTATAGATACTTATTCAAGACAACACATGGGGTTTTAGCTAAAGCAGAAAGAGAACAGAAAGAGATCAAGGATAGAAGCTGAAAGATAAAAAAGGAAGGGAAGAAGAAAATATCTTTATTTGTAGATTACATAATTATATGTATAAGACACACTAAAATTCCACTGGGAAACTCCTACTGTCAATAAATATTTTTAGCAAAATAGCAGGATACAAAATTAGCATACACAAAATGACTAGCAAACCGAGAAAGCAGTTAGAAAAACAACACCTTTTATAATAACCTCAAAACTATAAAATATCTTGGGGTAACTCTAACCAAGCAAGTGAAAGACTTGCATGACCAAAACTTTAAGGCACTGAAGAAATAAATTGAAGAATATATCAGAAGATGGAAAGATTTCCTGTGCTCATGGGTCGGTGGGATTGTTACAATAAAAATGCCTATCCTACCAAAAGCAATCTACTGATTCCATATCATAATCATCAAAATTCCAAAATAATCTTCACAGATTTTGAAAGAACAATTTTTAGTTTCATATAAAATCAAATCAACACTCTGATGAAGTAAAACATTTCTGAATGATAAAAGATCTGCTAGAAATATCACCATCCTCAAACTTAAATTATACTATAGAGATGTAAATAAGAAATAAACAATTTAATAAAAATGGGAAAAAGTAGTCTGATATGGGCAAAAAAATCAGACATTGATTAATAGAATAAAATTAAGATTATAGAAATAAGGCTACAGACAGGTAGATGCCTGTTGTTTAATACAGAAGTCAGAAAGATAAAGGGATAACACCTTCTACTTGTCAAACTGGATGGATGGCTTTATGTAGAAGAATCCAAGTGGATTCATACTGATTGCCCTACCCTAACTCCAAATGGATCAAAGATCTTAAAAAGAAACTAGTTACAATGAATCTCAGAAGAAAGAAACAATAGCTTTGAACTCATTAGCACAGGAAAAAACTTTCTGAATAGAATAGCACCACTGATAGGCAGGCACTAACACCAACAATTAATAAATGGTACCTTGTGACATTGAAAAGCTTAGGTACAGGAAAGGTCACCATCATCAAATCAAAGTGGCAGTCTACAGAATGGACAATTTTTTTTACCAACTGAACATTTAATAGAGGACTAATTTCCAAATATATAAATATATAAAGAACCCCAAAGTATGGATATCAAAGAAAAAAAACTTAGTTAACATATGGAGTTAGGTCTGCAGACCTAAGCAGAGAATTCTGAAAAAGATGCATTTGAAATGGCTAATAAACACTTAATGTAGTGTTCAACCTTCTTTGTCATTGGGAAGATTCAAATAAAAAGTACATTGATCTTTTGTCTTACACAAATCAGAATGGCTAAGTTCAATAAAACAAATGACGGATCATGCTGGTGGGGATGTGGAGTAAGAGGAGCATTCACATGTGCTGACTGGACTGCAAACTTATATAACCTCCATAGAAATTAGTGTGTAAATTCTACAGGATGCTGAGAATTGTTTAACCTCAAGATCTAGCTATAACATTCTTGGACATATACCCAAAAGATCCTTCATCCTCTTACAAAGAAACTAGCTTAACTATGTTGACCATTGCTCTATTCACAACAGCCAGAGATTAAGAACAGACTAGGTGCCCATTAACACATTAATGGATAAAGAAAATGTACAATGTTAGTACAATGGAATATTTACTCAGCTCCTCAAAAATGAAATTCTCAGGTAACAAGTGGAGGTAGAAAAAAGTCCTCCTGACTAAGGTAACACAAAGAAGGACCCACATGGTATATATTCGCTTCATGTGACTATTAGGTCATTGATGAGCAATCTCCAATCTGTATAACCACAGAGGTTAGGTATACAATATGGGACTATGGAGGAGTGAGGAAGGAGAAATAATAGATTGGATGAGGACACTGTACTTGGGAGGATGTGGGTGAAAGAAGAGGGGAAGGCAAGAGAGAATAAAGGGAAAGAAGGCTAAAATTAAGGGCCATTTAAGTAGTATGAAAACCTAATACAATAGAAACACACATATATGGCATAGGTGGCATATATATATATATATGTATATATATGTAGAGAGATATTTTTTCAGTGTATATTGTTCTCTATATGTGAATATATATTTAAGATACTTATTTTTGAATATATTTTCAAACATTTGTTTCCCCACATATATTTATTTATATATGTATATGTATATAAACATATACTGTACGCATATACACACATATATGAAGGTTATCTAAATGAAATAATCAAATAATGGGGGGACAGAACCCCAACTAGACATCTGTTGTCACCAAATGAATTTTCCAGTGCCAGGAATGGGGTTGCACATAATCTAGTTGTTAGCCAAAGGTATCTCATGGAAACCCCAAACAATCTAGGCTATTGCCAAAGCTGTAGGTGGCTCTCCACAAACTGGTGCTACGTTCCTACTGCTGAGAGAAGACTTACGCAACTCACTGAACGTGGAGATATTGAGTTGGTGGGTACCTAGAGCTATCGCTCTCTACAGATTAATGTTCCTGGTATTAGAAGGTCCTCTACATGCTACAAAAAGGGAAAGGTAAACACACACCCCGTTACAAACTCTTTAATCTACAGTGGTGACTGTCTGCAAGACGTGCCAGTGCCATGGCTGCACAAAGCTTGTAGGAGCAACCAATCAAGATCTGATTTCATCCATGAAATGAAATGCATACCCAACACTGCTTGTGTGGCCAAGAATCTGAGACCAGGTAGGTCAGGAAGGGACCTACGTCACAAAAACATTACCATTCTGTTGAACAGAAGAAACAGAAGAAACAGAAAAATGACACCTAATAACATTCCGTTATACTCACGATCAGCGCCTTGTTCAGCCATTATCAGAGAAGCTTCCTCCTGCAGCAGATGGGAACAAATAGAGACCCACAGGCAGATGAAGTGCAGAGAGTGAGAGACCTTGGCATGCTCAGCCCTAAATAAGCTGTCTCCACCAAATTCCCCCACTCCACAGAGTTCAGGGAACTCTGTAGATAATGCGGCAGAATGTAAGAGTCAAGGGAAAAAGGATGCCAAGAGAACTCCTTCTAAACACAGCATCCGAGGTGCACATATGAACTCACAGAGACAGTATGCGCAGGGCTTGCAGGGGTCCGCCTTAGATGGAGTGCTGGAGATGAAAATAGAAGGGAACACGTGTTCCCATCTCTAATCTAGAAGTTAGCTCCAACTGATAACCACTTGTAAATGGAAAATTAGTTTTATTCACAGGAATCTTACTGAGGAAACATACCACTGTTAAGGGTAGGCTAAATACCCAGAATAAGACACTCAAAACAAAATAAACAAACAAACAAAAACAAAACTCAGTTCTATCTTTGGAGGTTTGGCTCATAATGATGAGTCAGGCCATTTTTTAAGAAATCTTACAGCTCCTTTATATATATTTTATGGCTTCTAGGTTTTTGTTTTTATGGGATTTCTGTATGTGCAAATGTGTTTGTGTGTCTATATGTGTTTCTTGTGCTTTTTCTTTGGTTTCTTCTCTTGTTTGCTTTGTCCTAGTCCAGTTTGTTTGGTTTTCTTTTATCTTTTTTATTTTATGTTATATTGATATTGTTTTTTAGATACCTATTTGTTTTCTTAGGAGAACAGATAGGATGTTGATCTGGATTGGAGAAGAGGGGTGGACCTGGGAGGAATTGAGGGAGGAGAACTATAAACAGAATTTATTAAATTTAAAAATCTATTTTCAGTAAAAGGAAAAGTAGTTGCCCAACAGACATGCCCAGAAGTTAATCTGATAAAATTAATTCTTCATTGGAAGCTCCTTTCCCCAGATAACTCTGATTTATGTCAATTTGATAAACTAATCACCACATCTAATAAAGTGAAATATTCAGATAATATAAAGTTAAAAATATATACTTTGGCATATATATATATATATATATATATATATGTGTGTGTGTGTGTGTGTGTGTGTGTGTGTGTGTGTGACTCTCTAATGAATAGTAAGATAAATTTCAGGAACCTGTGTACAGGTTACAAGTTGATAAGTGATCTGAATTCTGCTTTTCAATTAATTCCTCCTTTCTCTCTGCCATGCAGGCTCATCACTGGTCCTTTATGGGTAAGACTGCCCCTGCTTAGAATGCACTTCATTCACCTACTGCACTTAATGCCCAACACACCAATCTCTCCCTGGTCCTACACACACACACACACACACACACACACACACACACACACACACACACACACACACGGGGTGGGGGGATGGAGGGAGGGGAAGGAATAGAAGGAGAGAGGGGAAGGGGAGGGAAGGAAGGGGAGGGAGAGGTCTCCTGATTCTTATTCATTCTTAGTGCATTGCATTAAATGCTTCCTATAGAAAGCCTCCATCAGTACTGTTCTATGCATTCTCTAGCATAGCAGTCATTAAGCTGCCCTCCACTTGGTTTCCTGACACTACTGGAAGAAGTTATAATAGAATGAGTTACGGGACCAGGATTGCTGAGATCTGAAATTATTTAGTTATAAAGGTATGGCAGTGCTCAAGTGAAGGTTACAGATCAAGGAGTTTGTTTTTGTTTTGTTTTGTTTTGTTTTAAATTCTAATTTTCTGTTGGAATCTCTGTCATCAAATGAAAACTTCTTCCTATAATTTGGAACTGTAGGAAATGCACTTAGCCATTCTTTCAATATAGGTTAGCTTTTGCTGTGGTTACAAGTTTACATAGACTCAAAACAGATTTAATTATGGCCATGATATATGTGACCATTAACAACTTTAAAATTTTGTTACAGCCTGGACAAAAGCCAATGGGATGTCATATCTATGGTTAACATAACAGAGAAGAGATATGACAAATCTAAAACAAAATGTTCATTTTAAAAGACACATGTATTCTTTTTATCCACATTACCTCTTCAAAAATGAGACCACATAGCCATTCTTAGATTCAACAGGGCAGAGAAACACAATCTCCATGTAGGAAATAGCTCTTCGACAGCACAAAGTGAACTTGTGATAAGCAGTAACATAATCTGTTATGGCTGAGATCAGCAGGCTACAAGACTGTGTTCTGCCCACTTGAACTGGGCCCTACTATATGTCAAAAGGCAGACTTTTGTGGTACTGCTCTAGAGTCACAGAAGATAGGATTCGTTAGAATTCTAGAGCAGAGAAGAATCAGAAATCTCTCATTAGAAGCCACTCACAGTTATTCAGGACACAACACTGTTTTGTGAATAGGAAAACTAACTCAGAGAATGGAACTTAAGTCCTCCCAAACAAATATAGCATGACATGTGAGAGCTAAAGTCAGTCTCCCAAATCACTGGCCCCAGAACTCAAAACATCATCCTACTGCCTACCCCAAGCAAACATCACTCAATTTGTATTTGTAGATGCAAAGTTTCCCACAGCATGGATGAGGTTCGGTGCCTGAACCTAATTTATCATCCTACTAACAGAACCCCTGCCATTGAGATTGAATGGGACTTTCTAAAACAATTCTCCTTGTTCTGTTGAGAGAGGCTGAAATGGCCCTCGGGTTGTTTTTGTTGTTGTTGTTGTTTGGTTGGTTTGGTTTTTGGTTTTTTGGGTTTTTTTTGTTTTTGTTTTTTTGCTTGTGTTGAAACTTTGCATAGACATAATACAAACATCTATAAAAAGTACGTATGGGGCTTGGTTTCCTTCTGTATACATACATTGGGTATATGCTAACAGTGGCTTGTCCAGGTGTTTATCAAAATTAGTCCATTTAGGACTCTACTGAAATCTGTTCTATTAGTTTTATCCAAACACAAATATTTTAATGAAACTTAAACTAAATTCCCATATTCTTTTCTCAGGCAAAACATCAAAGCTCTCTGACAAACAGCGAACTCTGCTCTCACAGCCTTTCTGTCCTAACTTGTTTCATGACCTGGGCTGCTATCAATCTTCATCCCACCTTCTTCCTTACTTCCAAACTTACTATCAAATTGGACTATATCACCTGATGACTGATTTTGTTTATTAATGGGGTAATCATATGGGTGGCAGAACATTCAGAAGAACAGAGAGTGGTCTCTGGGACTACAGTATAATTCACTTAAAAATTTGCACTCAGCATTAAATATAAGCTTTTGAAAATATCATGCACTTTGAATCATTCAAATTTGTATCCCATGTTCATTCCTCAATGTTCTCGAGTCCCTTAGATAGGATTCTGCCCTCTCCTCATTTGCTGACTCTAGCAAGGATTACAGGCAGGGCTTTGCGTAGTTTACTTCTGAGCAGATCCAGGGCTCAGAATCTGATAAGTGAATTCAGCTTCTCATGATTTGTTGCTCTCTCTTTTATACCCACACCCCCACAAACATGCACATAGGTATTTATTATATATTTATTTAACAGGTAAGTATTTCCTTGAGAGTTCTCTAACATAAATAAACTAAGTGATGTCAAGGCAGACAGGGAAATTCTTCAAAGCAAGCCAACTTGGCATTCAGAGTGCAGGCATGAGGAAGATTTAAACAAACAGACAGACTGTGTGTCTGAAAACCTGTTTCCTTACAAAGCCAGAATTTGTAAAAGCTTGAAAATGTAATTATTTGAATGTAATATTCCTGAAAAAAATCTTTGCTTAGTGAGAATATGACTGATCTAGTGTCAGGAACCCGTAATCATGCCTACAGGCTTTGGAAACTTACCATGTTCCAGATCTTTGCTTGACCAATAGAGCTTGGTATGATTTCAGACTTACTGTGATATATGATGGCCTTTACTGTCTTCATTTTGTGTGTATGCATGTGTTGTTGTGTATGTCTGGACACTTGTGTGTGTGTGTGGATGCATGCCGGAATCATCCTTGTTCTCTCTTCCATTCCATCCAATGAGACAGGGTCTTCTACTTAAATACGGAGTTGCTCATATGCCCACTCTTGCTCATTACGTTTTTATGTTGATTCTTTAACTGTCTTCTGAGATTGCCATTACAAGAGCCATAGCCACTTACCGGGCATGTTTGGATTCTGAAGATCTAAACTCTTCTGCTCACTCTCGAATTGCAAAGCTTAACCCCTGAACTACCTCCTTAGCACCGTGCTCTTTCTAATTTCTAAAGAAAGATTGGATGTTCCCAAGTCTTCTACTAAACACCATGGTACCACCTACAACATCGTTACTTTAAAACAGTGTCTCTACTTATTTTATAAAATAACCAATGTTTACCAAATTTGTATAACTTTGCATCATCACACAACACACACTTGGGTGGTATGGCAAGTGCTGAGAAACTGGCTATTTAAAAGCATTAGTTGTTTTCTGCCTTGGCTACCTGGCTTTTCAGAACCAATATACTTTGTGCAATAATACCATGCAAACAGACATTGCTTTTGGAGGAAACACTGTATATAAGGAGTAAGCAAAACAATAAGAATTTTAGCTTGTTTCTTTTCTTCCTATTTTCTTCTCAAAAACACTACTGCAAGTACAAGAAAGGGTTAAGATATAAGAACAGAAAATACTCACGTTTTGTTCCAAAGATTTAGACATACCTTTGATATCTGCCAGATGGGCCTTTGAAGTGCAAAACAGGAAGATCCTTAAGGGAAGGCTGACACACAAGTCCTGACCTGTGAATTAATCAGAGAAACCACTGGGTAAGAATAGAGAGTGCTTTTGTAGGTGTGGTTGATGTAGGCTGCTTAGCAAAGGTGGTCTCCATGGCAAGAGAAAGCAATAATTTACTTAGGGCCCAAGAGGACAATCATAGAGTTCCTCATTCCAGACACTGACTAAATGAAGATAAGAAGCAAGTTACAAATCACTGATTATGGAAATGTACAAAGAATGAATTTTTATGCATTGAGCATGTCTTTTATAAATAGTTCCATAGACATATGTAGGAACAGACTATATAGAATCAGAACTTACATGTTCACATTATTTCTATGTGATGCTTACAAACACTCAACATTGAAAACTTAAACCCTAGTCTTTAAGTTGCCAAAAAGTAGATTGTGTTAATTGTGTTCAATATTTTATTGCCAGAGCCTCAGGAAGTAAGGGTTTAAAAATATTAATCTATTAAGGTTGACATAATACAGATAGATTTGAAAATTTGAGGATTATTTATATATTATTCTCTGTATTTTACAAAAAATAGCACATGAACTCAGGCACACACATTGGCACCAAAGCCCCTTTTGTTTTCATGGTTCTTGGTGCTTTGTCATAAATATGAACTAATATGAGGTGAATTCCTAATCTGGTCATTGTGAAAACATCTATGGTTTGAAAGATAGGAGATCTGGATTCAGACTAGGCTATTCACAGAGCTGAGGAGATAAAAGGAGGAGAGGAGTCTATCTATATTCCCCATTAGCATAAGGAAATCATGCCCCCGTGGAGTGGGGTAGGGAGTGGACCAAGATTCAGAAAGGAACACTGTCTCAGGAACCTGAGCCTTGAGCAGATATAGAGATGATGCCTCAAAGCCCAAGAAAAATAGACTTCAGAAAAGACTCCTAGGTCTAGCCTTGGCATAAGCAACATCAACCACTTTATTTTGTAAGGTTCACTCATTTCAGATAATGATCAGATGTAACTGTCCAATATTGTCAAATGAATCTTGGTAGAGGTTGACTATAATGACTAAGATTGAATTTTCCTCTAGCCTCATAATATGAACCTATATGCTCACTTTGGTTGCTTTAAAGAAAGTGATATTTTTTTTGTTTTCAAATTTTATTTTAAAGTTCAATGTGGAATTTCAAATATGAAGAAAGAGTGAAGAGAGTATATCAAACACTGAGTATCCATCATCACCCTTACAGATCATCAATGTATCTGTGTGATCCTTATCTATTTTCTACTCTCTTGATCATGCTGATCATTTTTCTTTATCAGTCTATTATGACATAAAATTTAAGTTCTCCCATTATAAGAATGTGTGTCAATGGTTTCTAGAAAATATATAAGTTGTATAAATATCACAAAAAAGCTTTAAGAGATTTTCATCATGCCAAGTTGCTCTTTGTCCATTTGTAGTCAGTCTCTATAAACTCTCCTAACCCAGGGAACCACTGATCTGCCTTGTCTGTCTTCAGGTTTGCCTCTCCTGAATATATAACGTGTACAGAACTAAATGATGGGCTGGAGAGATGGCTCAGCCATTAAAGGCTAGGCTCACAACCAACAATATAAGACAACTAAATAATGCCCAATCACTTGTTTCTGGATTTCTTCACCTACCAATGTTCTTGGGTTTCTTTTGTGAAGCATGTTCAGTTCTGTGACAACTTGGCGTTTTGTTTATGCAGTCACTAGATGTTGAATATTTAGATAGATTGGGGATTTTATGTTACAATAATGCTACAGACATGTGTTGATGAGAATTTTCTTTTTTCTTGGGTAAGCGGTTACATGCAGAATTGTTATGAATAGGCTGTGAAAGGGTCCCACAAAATTCATGCACTGGAAACTTAGTTCACATGCAACAGTATTAAGTGGGAATATTAAAAGATACAGATTTGACTGTGGCAGCTTCACTAATGTCATGCTGTGCTCAAAGGAAGGATAGTTTATGAAAGGGCAGTTTACCTCATCCTCTCTCCTTTATGCTCTCTTCCCATGTGGGCCTCCAATGTTTAACTAGACTGAGGCCATTAAGTAATCAATTTTCTAGCTCCCAGGATAATATGTCAAGTAAATTTTTGGTATAATTTACTCATTGTGTGGAATCCTTTTATTTTTTTAATTAGATATACTTCTTTACTTACATTTCAAATGTTATTCCCTTTCCTGATTTCCTGTCCATAAGCCCCCCCATCCTCCCCCCTCCCCCATATGGGTGTTCCCCCATCCACTCCCTTTACCCCCTGCCCGGTAGTCCCCTGCACTGGCGGGTCCAACCTTGGCAGGACCAAGGGCTTCCCCTTCCACTGGTGCCCCAAGTCAATTCTCTGCTACATACGCAGTTGGAGTCAGTCCATGTATAGTCTTTCGGTAGTGGTTTAATCCCTGGAAGCTCTGGTTGGTTGGCATTCTTGTTCTTATGGGGTTGCAAGCTCCTTCAGCTGTTTCAGTCCTTCCTCTAATTCCTCCAAAGGGGGTCCTGTTCTCAGTTCAGTGGTTTGCTGCTAGCATTGACCTCTGTGTTGGACATGCTCTTGATGTGTCTTTCAGGAGAGATCTGTTTGGTCCCTCTCAGCATGCACTTTTTAGCTTCATTAATCTTATGTAGATTTTGTCTATATATGGGCCACCTGGGCCACCTGTGGGGCAGGCTCTGAATGGCCTTTCCTTCAGTCGCTGCTCTAAACTTTGCTTCCATATCCTCTCCTTTGGATATTTTCTCCCTTTTAAGAAGGAGTGGGAGCATCGCATTTCGGTCATACTTCTTCTTCAGCTTCCTGTGGATTGCATCTTGGGAAATTCGAGCCATTGGGCTAATATCCACTTATCAATGAGTGCATACCGAGTATGTTTTCCTGTGATTAGGTTACCTCACTCAGGATGATATTTTCCAGTTCATTCTATTTGCCTATGAATTTCATGAAGTCATTGTTTTTGATAGCTGAGTAGTACTCCATTGTGTAGATGTACCACGTTTTTTAAATCCATTCTTCTGTTGAAGGGCATCTGGATTCTTTCCAGCTTCTGGCTATTATAAGTAAGGCTGCTATGAACATAGTGGACCATGTGTCTTTGTTGTGTGTTGGAGCATCATTTGGGTATATTCCTAGGAGTGGTACAGCTGGGTCCTCAGGTAGTGGAATGTCCAATTTTCTGAGGAACCTCCAGACTGATTTCCAGAGTGGTTGTACCAGTTTGCAATCCCACCAACAATGGAGGAGTGTTCTTCTTTCTCACATCCTTGCCAGTATCTGCTGTCACCTGAGATTTTTATCTTAGCCATTCTGACTGGTGTGAAGTGGAATCTCAAGGTTGTTTTCATTTGCATTTCCCTGATGACTAAGGATGTTGAACATTTCTTTAGGTGTTTTTTTGGCCATTCGATAGTCCTCAGCTGAGAATGTTTTGTTTAGTTCTGTACCCCATTTTTAATAGGGTTATTTGGATCTCTGGAGTCTAACTTCTTGATTTCTTTGTATATTCTGGATATTAGCCCTCTATCAGATGTAGGATTGGTAAAGATCTTTTCCCAATCTGTTGGTTGCCATTTTGTCCTAATACAGAGTCTTTTGCCTTACAGAAGCTTTGCAGTTTTATGAGGTCCCATTTGTCGGTTCTTGATCTTAGAGCATAAGCCATTGGTGTTTTGTTCAGGAAATTTTCCTCAGTTCAAGACTCTTCCCCACTTTTTCTTCTATTAGTTTGAGTGTATCTGGTTTGATGTGGAGGTCCTTGATCCACTTGGACTTAAGCTTTGCACATGGTGATAAGAATGGATCAATTCATGCTTTTCTACATGCTGACCTCCAGTTGAACCAGCACCATTTGTTGAAAATACTTTCTTCCATTGGATGGTTTTAGTTCCTTTGTCAAAGATCAAGTGACCATAGGTGTGTGGGTTCATTTCTGGGTCTTCAATTCTGTTCCACTGATCTATCTGCCTGTCTCTGTACCAATACCATACAGTTTGACTATTGCTCTGTAATACTGCTTGAAGTCAGGGATGGTGATTCCCCTAGAAGTTCTTTTATTGTTGAATATAGTTTTTGCTATCCTGGGTTTTTTGTTATTCCAAATGAATTCTTTTAAAATGACAGATCAGAATGTGGGGTTCATGTGGTAATCTATTAGGAAAATGGAAACCTATTTTCTAAAAAGAGTTGTACCATTTGCATCTGTAATGTGTAAGAGTTCTAATTGTTCTACATCCTCCTAATCCTAAGTTTTGTTTCTTCTTCATTATAGACATTCTGGCGCATATAAAAAGATAGTATGGGTTTAATTTGCATATTCTTAATCAATAATGACATTGCACATCTGTTCTTTATTTTTGGTTGTTTTCTCTGGTGAGAAAAGTCAAGTCCTCCCACCCCTACTGAGTTGTTGGTCTCCTTACCATTGACATATCAGTGTTCTTTATATCTTTTAGACTGAGTTCTTTTTGAAATGCATACTTTGTAATCGTTTTCTAAAGATAGTCCTTTGATTTTCTCAATGGCGTCTTCCGAGCCTCCTCTGAGTTCAGAAACTTACAATATCTGCTTACTTGAAACTAGTCAGGGGACAAGTTTTCCGTCCATTTGGTTATGAGAATGACTGGGAATCAATTTTTACTTTTCCAAAGTAAATCTGAAGCAAAAAAAATTGGCCCGGTTAATGGCTGATGGCTGAGCCTGCTATAGGGGAAGCAGGACTTTTCACAAGCACAGAGATGTGGGTCCTGAACGCCTGCCGGGATTCTGATAGAAGTTCACTGGGATCTGTACATCGATTTTGGGAAGTTCAACATCTCCCAATTTATGAACAAAAAAAAATTCTCTCTACTTTTTTAGATGTCGTTTCAACCCTGTCTCCTCAGTTTTGTAGTTTGCAGCATTACATGTCTTGATTTTCTATTATTAAATTTATCCTTAAATATTCAATTATTTTCAGATGTGTTCTGAATGGAATTGTTTCCTAAATTTCATTCCCAGACCGCTCATTGGAAGTATATAAAATTACAATTGATTTTAGTGTATTGATCTCGTATCCCATGACCTCACAAACTCATTCATTATTTCCAACAGATCTTTCCCCCTTAGGATTTGCTGCACAGTCGTGTGAGATTTCTTGCACATTTGTGCTTGTAGATTAAGATTTAGAGCATCCTTATTTTACACTAACCTAATAAGAATATACTCAAGGTCATTCCTACAACAGGATACAAATGCCTAATGAGGGTCTGAGCTGGTTTGGAAATATCATTACCTGGAAGAGGAGGCAGGATTCGATTCACTAGACGACCGGAAACCAAGTTCACTGAAACTTTTTAAACCTTCCTAAGCATAGAAGTCTGAAACAACAACAACAATAACAACAAACAAAACAGCAACAAAACCTACCTGTGCGTACTCTAGCTCCGGTGGTTTATATAGTCTGAGGCAAAGCCTTACAGAAAAGAGGGGCCACACAATGTCCCCAAATGCTTCTGAAAGCTAACAGACAGTGGCAGTACTCAGCTGGTTCACTCAGCTCTCTTCAAGTGATTGGGAAGCACTGAGGCTTTGTGAAGATAAGTCAGGCCCTCTACATTTCTCTGCTTCTAATCAGATTTCTTTCTTCATTTTATTTTCTCTCCTACTTGCTCACTGACTCTTATAACATGTTTGCACTATATACACCATGACAGTCTCAAACTAGGCTCCTGCTTCAGTCTCCAACACGCTGAGATTATAAACAGGGGCTATATACTCACCTCATTTTACAGCCAACACAGATCCTGTTGATGCAGGACGCAAGTACTACCCTCAGTGATGTGATTCTCTCTAGCAGTGTCTATAGGCTTTGGCTATTGCTAGACTCTTTATCACTCTGAAACTAGAGACATCTCATATCTCTGAGCCTCTGTTTATTCTTCAATACATCAGAAGTATAATAACTCCACCCCACACATATACATAGGGTTGCATCAAGGATTAAAGAAACATGTAAAATGTCCCCGAGGGCAAATTGCTAAACAAATACATTGACCAACTACCTTCATGCTATCGGTGCCTGAAACATGGCTCAGCTGTCCCATATTTAGAGGCTAAACTTAAGATCAATTTTTTTCACTGATGTACTTACAAATGGTATTTTAAGTCATAAGAATATAGGTTATGGGGTTGGGGATTTAGCTCAGTGGTAGAGCGCTTGCCTAGCAAGTGCAAGGCCCTGGGTTCGGTCCCCAGCTCCAAAAAAAAGAAAAAGAAAGAAAAAAAGAATATAGGTTATATTTTTGTTAGAATTCTGTAACGTCATTTTTATTTATATGAAAATAGCTTAGTTTATTAGGTTTCTTCTTCCCTCCCTCCCTTCTTCCTCCCTCCTTCTCTCCCTCCCTCTCTTTCTTCCTTCCTTTCTTTCTTTCTTTCTTTCTTTCCTTCTTTCTTTCTTCCTTCCTTCCTTCCTTCCTCTCTCTCTCTCTCTCTCTCTCTCTCTCCTCTCCTCCTCTCTTTCTTCCTTCCTTTCTTTCTTTCTCTCTGTCCTTTTTTCCTGTACAAAAAGGAGGTGCTGCTTATCATGACTCTAATTTGTTTCTTTTCTTCCATCTGATAGTCTGTGATTCTGCTTCAGATCCAGGCAGCTTGCCCTGGTCCATAGACAAATCTGAGTCTGACTGCTCTTTTTCCATAATAACCTATATCCAGTCACTCAAGTCTTATAGATTCTGCATCCTTAGTAGCTCTCAAATCCATCCATTTCTCTCCGTCCTACCTGACATGCCTCCATTTAAATCACTGTCATTTCTCACCCAAAACTAATGACCCAGCTGCCTGCACAGACCCTCAGAGGAACCCGTGTTTCTCTTTATCTCCATTCCTTTCTCCTCATTACAGCCAGCACGAGCTTCCTAAGGTCAAGTCAGTCGTATCATGGAATTCCCCGCTGGAAACTGTCAGAATAATTCAGGTCAAGTCCCCAACTGATGGGTCTGCCACACCTACTCTTTCAGGTCCAGCCTTCAGGATCAGGCTGGTCGTCACCTTCTCGGCTTCCCCTTTGCTACTACTTTGTATTGTCCTTTCACTTGGGCCATTCCTAACTCTGTAGCCAGCTCCTTGTATTATACTATCATGTCCCTTGCAACACACACATACTCACAGACTCCTGTACTAGGAATATTTTCTTTTGAGGCACCGCCATGCTCCCTTCATAAGCAAACTCCTCACTACAGCCTCTTTATCCTGTGCCCTCTCAGGAAAACCCTTTCCAGGACTCCTAATTCTGCGCCAGGCACTGCTCACAACACGTCACATTCTCTCCCTTATTTCTTTATGCTGCCCTTTGCCTATTTGTAATTGTGGCTCTATAATTAGACCACCATCTCTCTGAGGGTATGAGTGCATCCTTATTCCTGTTACATACCAAGAGCAAATGTTGCATTTTTACCTGGATTCTTCCAACATCCATTGGTTTCTAACGACTTAAAGTCAGAATTGCCCCAGGTGGCCATAAAAAAGAGCTACTTGCGGGCCGTGGGGGGTGTATGTGTGAGAATGAGCCACCAGATATTAGATGACGGAGCCATACAAAGGCTTAAATAATTAGGTTTCACTAACTGTGATAAAATATCATGATCAAAGGCAGCATGTGGATAAAGATGGTTTAGTTCACCTTATAGCTTGTAGTCTGGCATCCAGGGCAATCAAGGAAGGAATTCAAGGCAGGACATGAGGTAGGAGCTGATGCAGAGGCTAAAGAGGAGTGCTGTTTACTGAGTTGTTTCTCAGGGCTTACTTAGCCTAAGTTTTTATAGCACCTGGCTCCACTAGCACAGGGATGACACCACAAACAATAAGTTGGGCCTTCTAATATCAGTCATCAGTCAAGAAAATGCACCACAGGCTTGCCCACATGCCAGCTTGGTGAAAGCATTTTCTCAGTGCTTTGGAAGAGGCTCCCTCTTCCAAAATGACTCAAATTTGTACCAAGTAGCTGTGAAAATATCCAGCCTGGTGTCCTTGAACTTTTAGGATAATTCTCAGCTGCAAATTTCAGGCCGGATTGGACAGGGCCTCGGTTGCCACTGTGTTCTATATCACAGTTCTCTCTGCACCGACTCTCAAGAGTATTGTTCTATGAATTTTTTTTGTACCTGATTCATAATTTCCTATCTGAGAGCCTATTTCCAGGGAATCTATTCTAAGACATTCTCAGAACATAGTCTCTGGCATGTAGTAGATGGTCTGTAAATATCGGCTTATAAATACCTCATCAGATGAATTACACTTTCAGTCTAATTTTAAGCATGAGAAATGTTTAAGTCTTGACTGCCTTTTGTTTGTAAAAGTTCCCTCAGATGTCTTGTCTGAAGGATAAAGGAAACCATCTTTAGAAGGAAGGAGGGTCCTTTCTTTGTCCTCTGGCTCAAAGTGATAAAAGCTAAGAATACCTAATAGATGTACTTTTACTCTGAATATTAGTGAAAAAAATGAAATGTTACATTACAAATTATTATTAGGTTAGAAAATTGTTTTTTTTAATTATGGTTTTCTTTGTGAGCATTAAAATAATATTAGAGCAAGCAACATGCTGTTCTAAAGTGTTTCAAGGTATGTCTTTAGGGTAACCCTCAAAGAGACAGGAGACACAGAGTTACCCAAAGATGCTGCACAGACAGAAACACTTCAAACTTCGCATGCAATAGCATTCATTTCTTAAGATCCAAATGAGTTTACTATTGTCCAAATATAAGATATAACTACGGACTTAATGACTTGAACATGGGTGGAATGTCTTAATGAGGGAAATTAGGATGGGCCATGGAACTTCACTGGAGGAAGGCTGGAAGATCAAACTCTCCAACAGATACATAAGCAATAGAGATGTCAGGTTGATGTGTTCAAAGTAGACCATGTAACCAAGGATTGACTTCTTTGTCCTCACAGGCATGCACACACATAGACACACACAGAGAAAGACAGACACATACATACTTGCATTCACACTTGTGTGTGCATGCATACACACACACACACACACACACACACACACACACACACACACATAGACACACACTTTTGGACCCTGAAAAATGTGTATTAGAATGTCACCAAATTTTATGATCTATGTGGTAATATTCGTGTAGAACCTCACAGCACTTGAGGGAGTTGTTGTTTTTGGTCTGTTTTGTTTTATTACACTCTACACATAAACTAACACATTTTGCCATTCTGAAGCAGTGGTTATTGGGAAGCCAGGGTTGGAATAAAAAGAGATAGGACCACCCTAGTAAGGAATGGCTGTCTGGATTTGGTGTATTAAGGAAAATTGCAGTGAGTAGAGAGCATATGATCAACCAAGGAGAATCAGGGAAGAGGCAAGAGATAAACCAGGTCTTCAGTGCATATAGCCTAGTAGAATTTTATGACCTGAGACTTGTGCTTGCTCTTGAAAAATACAAGAGGAGATCTTGGTTATATTTTTTTTCCTTTTGGCATGAATCACATATTATCTTACCCAAGTACTCAGCCAATTTTACAGGCAGAAGAAAACAAAAACAAAATTAAATAAAAAAGACATTTAAACTTTTGTCTGCAAAAAAAGAAAACAAAGAAAAACAAACAACAACACTAACAAAAACCTTACTGATATGTACTAATTCTCCTTGGATCTTTTATATGGAAAATGACAGAGTGAACAGAAGGGCGTATTGAAACAATAGAGGAGTATTGCTACAGCCAACAGTCTTAGAGATTTATGTGGCTATTGGATACAAGATGATTTAGAGGAGAGAGGCTGGAGATGTGTTAAGACACGGCTACTATTTTTCAATTTCAGTCCTTATCAAGTGTAGGAGGAGGACAGTGGTTGAGGGATGAGAAAAGGAAAGTCAAGAGAGCAATTGATGAGGATGACATGGATGAATGTGGTCACTAACTCTCGATAACTTTTGGAATGATGGGAAGGCATGAGAATGGGGATGCATGTAATCAGGATTTCAGAGCACAGATGACCTCTGCGAGCACCTATTTGATGGTTTTCAAGCTCTTATGGGACTGCACAATCTTCAATCATAAAAATTTCAAGGACAAATATGAAGTCAGAAAAGAAAAGCATAGGGGCCGGTGGGTGGTCAACCAACACCACATATAAAAATACAGAAAGAATTTGTGTCTTTTACACTGGGAACCATTTTTGGAGAGTTTTTCTTTTTCTTTTCTTTTCTTCTTTTTTTCAGAACATTCTAGTTCTGAAAGAAGGGCTTGGGAGTATAGACTTCATGACAGAAGTAATATTTAAAACACTTCCAGTATAGTCACAATAAATGTGTTTAGGAAGAGAAATATCTTACAAAAATAATTCTTGAGGCTTGCTTGGTAGAAAGACCTATATCGTATGAATGCTGAAAGCTGGATCTCAGATGGATTACTTGATATCAATTCTTGGCTGTATCAAACTCTCTATGGACTCTCTGTAAAATTTATTATATCTAAAAGTAAATTATAAGACTGATGCCCATTGACATCTCATTGTGAAGATTAATGGATGTTTCATATCAAATACTTAGCCCAATACAAACACAGGGTAAGACACACTTACTGCATTTAAGAACCTGCTGCATACTGACGTACTGTGTTGTTAGATACATAATAATTGATGAGTGTACTGAACTCTTAATTACTACTATAAGATTGTAACCATATTACCTCTTCTGTAATAAAATATGTTCATTTTTTAAATTTTTTATTCACATTATATCCCAATTGCAGACCCCTTCTTCTTCCTCTCTTCCCAGTCCCACCCTTACAAACCCTTTTCCTCACTATTCCCTTCCTTTCTTCTTAGAAAGGGGGAATCTCCCCCCCTTCAGATACCACACTACTCTGGAACATCTAAACCCCAGAAGGACTTAGCATCTCCTTTCCCACTGAGGTCCAACAAGGTAGTCTAGTTAGGGGAAGGGGATCCAATAACAAGCAACAGAGTCAGTGGCAGTCCCCAGTCCAACTGTTAGGGAACCCACAAACTGCATACTTGCTACAAATGTATGTGGGGGCATTGGTCCAGCCCCTGCATGCTCTTTGGTTGGTGGTTCAGTCTCTGTGAGACCCCCTTGTTCCCAAGTTAACTGACTAGGTCTTCTTGTGGTGTCCTTGACCACTTCAACTCCCTTCAACCCCTCACCCTTCTATAACACTCTCTGGAACTCTGTCTGTTGTTTGGCTATGGGTCTCTGAATCTGTTTTCATCTGTTGCTGTATGAAGCCTCTCAGGAGGCAGATATGCTAGGTTCCTGTCTGCAAGCATAGCAGAGTATCATTAATAGCGACAGGGTGTAGCAGTATAGTTTAGTTAATTGCTTTAACTCCTGGCTGGCCATCTTCGAGCTGCACCCAACCAAAACCTCTCTGAATTCGTGAATGAAACACACACACACACACACACACACACACACACACACACACACACACACACACACACACACACACACACACACCAGTTAATTTTGACATGCCTTGGCTCTCTTCTATCCCTTCTGGTATTCCAAAGTTAACATCCTTTAAAATTTATATTTCATCTCTGTTACCCCAGACCCAATTGGGGAAGTGGCCATTAGGCCAATTGGAGCCAAGTGGGGACAGGGTCTTTCAGTGTCTTACCTGCAGACACTTATGTAAACAGTTTTGGGGACCAAAATTAACATTATAACACAAGCAGCATTAGGCCAAACCAACTTCAACAGGGGTTGGCTCTCTCCCATGGGGTTGGTCTCAAGTTGAGACAGTCATTGGTTGGATGTTCCCTCAGTCTCTGCTCCATTCTTATTCCTGCATATCTTGTAGGCAGGGCAAATTTGGGGTTGAAGTTTTTGTGATTGGGTTGATGTACCCCTCTTTCCACTGAAAGTCTTGCTTGGCTACAGGAGGTGGCCACTTCATTTCTATATCTCCTGCTGATAGGAATCCAGCAAAGTCCTTAGTCATCAGGGAAGTGCAAATCAAAATTCTGAGATTCTATCTTGCACCCATCAGAAAGGCTAAGATAAAAACCACAAGTGACAGCACATGCTGGCAAGTATGTAGAGCCAGGGGAACAATCTTCCATTGCTTGTGGGAGTGCAAATGTGCACCACTACTTAAAAAAAATCAATTTGGTGGTTTCTCATAAAACTGGGAAGACCCAGCTCTACCACCCCTGGCCTTATAACCAAAAGATGCCCCACTGTACCATGGGGATATTTGCTCAGTATGTTGATAGCAACTTTATTCATAATAACCAGAAATTAGAAATAACCTAGATGTCCCTCACTTGAAGAATGGATAAAGAAAATTTGGTATATCTACACAGTGGAATACTATACAGCTGTTAAAAACACAGACATTGTGAAATTTGCACGCAAATGGATGGAACTTGAGAATATCATCCTGATTGAGGTAATGCAGACCCAGGAGACACATATAGTATATGTCACTTATAATTGGACATTAGCCATAAACTGCACGATAACCATACTACAATCCACAGACCCAGAGAAATTGGAAAATAAGGAGGATCCAAGGGAGGATTGTGATAATCACTGAGAAGGGGAAACAAAATAGTCATCAGAGATGTATGGAGAGAGGAAACTCGGTGGGAGAGGGGGTGGAGAGGAGTATGTAGATGGCAATCAGGTGGGAGGAGGGAGCAGAAGAGAGCTGCTGGTGAGAATAGAAATCACTGGGGTATATCTCTGGGAGTAGCTGAAAACCTGAAATAGGGGAGTCTACAGGGAGTCTATGGGGGTGAGCCTAGCATGTCTATTATTAGACCTTTGAACTAGGGCCTAGTCCTTGTCATTTGGAATTAGAGTGGACCACTACATTGTCTTTAGCAGGTAGGACTTGAAGTTTATTCTTTTATCTCTCCTATCACTCTTTAAAAGAAGAAGGCCATCATTTTGTATGGTCACCCCAGAAATCCCATGAATAGGTGCAAGGTTTTGAGGCTTCCTGCCAACAACCAGCACTGACTTCAAAGTACGAGGGTAGCCAGTCCTGAGTAGATCCTCCAGCCCAAGCCAAACCCCAGAGGAGTACAGTTCCATCAGATATACTAACTGCAACTTTAGAAATACCCAATTCCAGAATCACATGGTGGATTTATTCTCATATTGTGTGTGTGTGTGTGTGTGTGTGTGTGTGTGTGTGTTACTCAATTTCTTCTCTGTCTAAATTTTTGAGACAGGTTATGTCACTGATCCTGGAGATCACCATGTTTGCTAGACTGGTTAGTCACTCAGTCTTCAAACTATGTCTGTACTTGCCCTTCCTGTACTGCGGTCCATGGCTTTTGTGTGCGTGCGTGTGTGTGTGTGTGTGTGTGTGTGTGTGTGTGTGTGTGTGTGTGTGTGTGTGTGTGTTGGGGATACAAACTCTAAAACTCATTATTTCATAACAAGCAATTTACCCACTGAGACATCTTCCTAGCTCCTGTCTCTGACTCCTCAAGCCACAGAAATTGTGTGAGGTGATATTCTTACACAGATATTCTCCAGTTGAAGTTCTTATATTTTAATATAGTTGGCTATATACACAGATGGTGTTCGTAAGAAAAAAACACCCTATAAAAGTGGAGAGTTGTTCACCGTGCATGTGAAAAAGTCATAGTCCTAGGTGTTAATTACTTTATATCTTTCCTGCCTGTCCATGCTATATGAACATAGATGGTTTTTAAAGAGCAAATGTATGGTTTCTTTTTTTAAGTTTTTAAAAGTTTTTTTGTCTTTTTTAATTGAGCAGTAGCTGAATGCATGTTTTCTGATTGGGGTAGAGTGGGGTGGGGCATGGTGTGTACCCCAAGTCATTCAGAGAGATTCTCAACCACCCGAAGCACCATTCACAAAGTGTCCATTGTCTGAACAGTCCTTTCTAGCACCTCAGTCTCTAGAGTGGTGACTTTCTCAGTGAGGACAGCAGTAGTGCCTTCTTCACATCCATACTGGCCGAACCTGGTCCCTTTCATATTGGGCACTGAAGAAAGCCCAGCTTGCTATTGCTGATAACACACAGATCAATGCTGCTTCCAGACCCCAAGTCATTAAAGATGCCATCTACAGTGCCTCACTCGCTAGCTTCTTGGCTTTCACCTCCTCCATATCTGGCCTAAACTTCTCTTCAAACACAGCCATTGCTGCCAAGAAGCCAGAACACATGGTGACATAAGGCAATTTATCAGTTAATCCATGAGGATAGATGCTGCAGCGATGAAGTCTAGTAGCATCTACTATCCCTAAAACTAGGTCTTCACCAATGTAACCTTAACACCTGAAAAGCATCTGCTTCAATGTCCAATTAGCTGGAACAACTCTCAGAAGCTGGCCAGTGGTGAGAGAGTGGAGCTCCAAGTTGGAAGAAGTAAGCTGGGCTTTCTCTCTGTGTCTGCAGCTATCCCAGCACCACAGCTACAAATATTAGGAGATATGAGCTGAATTTTTGAACAGTTTTTGTCAGCAACAACCATCCCTTCAATTATGTCTTCTCCAAGAACTATGCCTCCTTATAGACCACCCCCACCATGGTAGTGCCAGTTTTCCAAGATTTCAGAAGTTTGAGCCCTTTCTTTGCAAAATTAGCTTCCAAGATGGCATTCCTGTTACAATTATCAAAGAAAAGCCTCCAACCACTGTCTGAAACACTGACACAGCCACCATCTTCCCAAGAAAGTGTTTGCAAATACATGTTTTCAAGATCCAGGGTATTTCTCCTTTTTCACTGTGCCCTTAAAAGGGAGTATGTGGTAGAGGAAATAAGGGAGTTCCCACGAGGAGCCAGGGACTTGGGCAATGTGTGATAGTGTATATTGTTTTCTTTCTTCCTGAAATGAGCCCAGAGAGTAAGAAGAACCCTTAGAAGGTAGTATGTGGATGCCGAGTGACTTTAGTAAACATGTCCCTGTCTCATCTAAGGCACCTAATGAATATTACTTCATTAAGATTAAAAGCTCTGTGGTTAAAAAAATAGCCTATAATTTCCAAGGGCATATAACATTCATATATTCAGCTATTCTTCAAATGATGCAATTTTACTACTATGTAGCATATGCTGGAAAAGGCCTATGGGAGCCAATACCCACTGTGACAACTGCTGCTTGCCTTGTCTTGACAGGCACATCTTGGGTGAGCTGTGGGCTCTCTTTCCCAGCTAGGGTCTAAATCATAACCTATGTCTCATTTTTCTTTCCCCTTTTTGCATTTGTGAACATTAAGATAGAGCACTAGATCATACTCTCAGATTTATAAAGACAGAAATCAGTTATCTACATTCCGAGAGTCTTTTTGCCTACCTGTGACTGATTGAATTCTCCTCGAATTTTACTTTCTGACCACTGCTGAACAGATTTTTCTCACCCTGAATCACAAAAACCCAACTATTTTACTTCATTTTTCAACATTGTAGTCACACATGCGTGCACATGCCCCACAGAGACGGCGGAGGGAGAAGGAAGAGAAAGGGAGACAGAGACAGAGACAGAGACAGAGATAGAGACAGAGACAGAGAGGCAGGGAGGAAAGCCTGTTGAGGTTTGATTTGCATTAATTACCCAACCTTCATGAATATGGCCTAGGGATGGATATCATTAGGCACATACTTGTGTGCTCCATGTGCTGACTTTAGTCTTCTCTATTCAAAATTGCTTATAGCGTACCAAATTATATGAAAACTTAGAAAAATAACATAATGTGGTGGCTCAGACTGACCTCAAACTCACAGCTCTCCTCTTCAGCCTCCCATGTGCTAAGGTTATAGATGTGTACCACCACACCTGGCAAAATATCGTTGAGCCTTTCCCTGTAGTCCTTTCTCTGTGTTCTCTAGTGTGATGGGAAGTTAGTCTTTAAGAATGTAAATGAATCGCTTCTCGGCCTTTTGGCTAAGATCAAGTGAAGAATGTAAATGAAATATAGTCTACGCCCATATTTTATTAATAATTTAAAGAATTTCAAGGGAAAATTTGTTCATTCCTGATTTTTACAGAACATTTTTAATCTGGGGGAATCACATCCATTCTTCTTTAATTAGTTATTCAATTGATGCAAATTAACTAGTATCTAACTTTCTATGTCTCCTGCCTGAAACTCTATATTTGATTAGAGTACTGCTTCTCCCCCGCCCCCCCAAGCTCTGCCAAGAATTATTCTTTTATAGATCTCGTTGGAGAAAGAACTATGGAATTGGCCACTGGTTTTGGTTGCAATAATTTCCACAAATGTTCTAAGTATTGTATAAATTAATTTACCTAAATTTTCTCATTGCTTTTTACCTAGTGTAGCTTATTCCAGAGTCAAAGGTCAGACTTGATTAATCTCCCACTTTTCTCACACTCACAGAACATGAAAATTAATTAGTGATGCCTTTAGGTTATAAGAACAAAACTTGATTGTTTTCATGGGTCAATGAGGTGAGGGGCACCTGAATTACTAATGCTTCTGATTACATCGATTAACCTACTATATTACTAGCACCTGCCCCCTTATGAGCAATGTAATTTCCTTCCATTACATTTTTGAACAAATTAAATTACTCTTTCTCTACTTAAATATTCCTACATATTCAAAACACACATACATACATGTGTATGCACACAGACATACCCATACACATATAGACACATATACAAATACAGGAATACACTCACAGAATTACATGCACTCTCATATGCACACACACACACACACACACACACACACACACACACACACATCCTACTTCTGACCCTTTTTTGAGGATAATGTCCAATATCTAATTTTTAATCATAGTTAAACATACCTGTGTAAAACCTTGGTTTTGTTTTCTTTTATTGCAGTTTCTTACACATTAGCATTAGTTAAAATTATGGTCAATACTTTTTCCATACAGTGTGGAGTTTCTGAATAGGTAGATTTAATAAAGGTTCCAGAAGGCTGCAAAGACAAACAACTTTCAGGAGGTATTGCTCCAGAGTCTCAGATGTAGCCTTTGAAGACAAATGCTATGACTTCTAAATGATGATAGAGGAGTTGGGTCTACTGTGAGTTGAGTTGTAATCCCCCAAACAGAAATATCAAAATTCTAATTCCCCAGCATCTGTGAATATGATCTTATTTGGAAGTATTGTTATTGAGTGTAGGATCAAGGGAAGCTCGAAAGACTGTCACTAGCACTATCTTAAGGATGGGACATCAAGAGGTAGAGAATCACCCACGGCTAAGAAATCCATATGGTAATTAAGTCAGAACAAGGGTAAAGCTACTATAAGCCAAGGAATGTGAGATATTGCCAAAGTCAGAGAGTCCTTTCTGGGAAGTTTTGTAAGTACGGACCTGCTAACACTGTAATTTCAGAGAAATGTAAAGCATACATTTACGTTGTTTGGCACTACCCAGGTTATGATAGTCTGTTGTGAAAGCTATGAGAAATGTATACGCAGTGGCATGAAGTTTGGCTAGTTATCCCATTTTTCTCTTTATCTACGTGCATATCTTTCTGTTTCCTTTTAATAGGAAGAGTATATTCGTCAATGCCTTAACTTTGGTATGACCATTAAAATGCTGCAATTCTGTATCAGATTTCAAAGCTTTGCCGTCTTTCATTTCTTCTCTTATTCCTTTGTTCAGCTAGCTTCCCAGGTAGTTGCAAACCTTCATGCATGGTCAGCGATACCAGTGAGTTTCCTTCAACCTGCAATGAGGACCAGAGCTTAAGTCCCAGACCCCTTCACTAAAAACCAAGCTAAAACTAGAGTAGCAGCAATCTCTCCCACAATCTCATGGCCTGAACAAAGGTACATTAATTTCATTTCTATTTCTATAACGAAATAGCTGAAGTTGGATAAGGTACACAGAAAAGCGGATACTTGCTTCACAGCACTGGAGGTCCAAGAGCACACCATTGTTATTAGCTAAGCCTTAGTGAGGATCCCATAGCAGGTGATAGAAGGAGAGTTCACATAGCAAGACAGAATGATGGGGTTTAATGGAGACCATTATTAATTACTTCCAAGGCCATACCTTCAGTGAATTAATAACCTTACTTTGTAAAGGCCCCATCATCTCCTAATGGGTACTGGGTACTAAGCAGCCAATATATTAATGTTTAGGAAACATATCAAAGTTGTATTCAATTCATATGACACACCACTCAAGTACTGTACTCTACCTGGCTCCCCTACACTATTTTGTCCTGATGGGATCTGGGACCTTTACTTTTGCAGCATTTTAATGGTCATACTAAAGTATCTACTATGACAACATTAGGAGATGATGGGGCCTTTACAAAGAAAGGTCATTGATTCACTGAGTTATGGCCTTGGAAGTAATAATGGTGCCCATTAAATCATTTAGTGTCTTGTCATGTGAACTTCTTCTATTTTCTGCTATGGGGTCCTCACTAAGGCTCAGCTAATAACAGTTGTGTGCTCTTCAACCTCCAGTGCTGTAAACTAAATATCCTCTTTTCTACCATCATTGTGAAATAATAGTTCTTAAATCAACTTGTCTGTTATTTCTGAATTGATCTCATTCATATAAATGTGTGCTCCTAAAAGAGCATGGAATATTCCTGGTCCACCCTCTGACTGTTCCACATCCCATACCTCCTCCCTGCCACACCCCCATCTCCATGAGGATGTCCCCACCACACCCACCCCACCAGACTATGGAGGGCTTTTTAAAAAACTTGGCTTTCAACGGGGGAGGTGGATGGGGACGGAAACACCCTTATAGAAAAAGGGGAGGTAGAGGGGATAGGGGGCTTATGGACTGGGAAAGGGAATAACATTTGAAATATAAATAAAGAAAAATCCAATTTAAAAAACCACTTTGGCTTTCAAGGCTGGGTCCCCCAGTGTAAGAAATGTCAAGATAGGGATGTGGGAAGGGGGTGTGGTTGGGGAGGGCGAACACCCCTATAGAAGAAAGGGGAGGGGATGGGATAGGGGGCTTATGAACAGAAAACCTGCAAAGGGAATAACATTTGAAATGTAAAGAAAATAAAACCAATAAAAATGGAGCATGGAATATTAAAAGAAAGGCAAAATATTAAGATATACTAGTTTTTGAAAAATAATGGTTTAATATTATTATGTAATTAATTCATGGATTACTTTAATCAGTCTTTTATAAACACATAGGATATTGATTACATCTTTATCATGAGTCAGAGGACTGGATTGTCAAAAGTGAAGAATAAGGGGCTTAGGAGATAGCTCAGTCAGTAAACTCTTTACCATACAAGCATCAGGATTTTAGTTCAGATCTTTAGAATACTTGTAAAATGCTGGGCATGGTGGGACGTGATCCTAGCACTAGAGAGCTGGAGTCAGAGGTAGCTAGATGGGCTCCAGATTCAGTGACTTACGTTGTCTTTACATCATACTCTGGCATAGTTCATGAACATGCATACACACACAAAAGTTCACATGCTTGGTAAGAACACATGCACACCACATACACATATACACACAGTGAGCAAAAACAGAGTTCATGGAATTAAAGAGGGCAGTTCCATCAATTCTGACCAAATCATTTTGTGTTTTGGGACATTGGGCAAATTATCCAATTTCACTAAGCCTCAGTTTTCTCACCTGAAAAAGATAATAGCTGATGGTCTCAAATGAGTGGCATAAATGTGTGTGTGTGTGTGTGTGTGTGTGTGTGTGTGTGTACTGATAATTATAATGATTCAGTAAATGCCAGTGGTAATAACAATAATGTGAAAATAGGTATAATGAATTATTTATTGAGTATTTACTGTGTAAGCAGGATTATGACAGAATGTCTAAGTTCATGCATAAAGCATGAGATTCTTCTAGCACTTAAAGTGTTTATGCTTAACCATATCTTACTAAGGAACACGGAACATAGAAGATGAATTATGGGAAAAAAACAGATGAGATCTGGAGTTTCCCTTTAACTAAAATTATGTGTATCAGTTCAAAACTGCACTTGTTAGGTACATTGAAGAGATTGTTCAGTAATTAAGTACACTTGCTTATCATGCAAAAGACCAAAGTTCAATCTCCAGCACCCACATGAAGGTTTGTGTATGCATCATATGTACACATGCAGGCAAACACTTATGCATATAAAATAAATTTAAGTATTACTGTACTTTTCTGCTGATAATGGATACCAAAGATTACAATCTTAACAAATGTACAATTTTTATTTTCTCTTTTTCAAAATTCCAGATACACCTGGTATCAAGCACCCCTATTTGTTTTTTTGTTTGTTTGTTGGTTGGTTGGTTGGTTGGTTGGTTGGTTGCTGATGCTGTTGTTATTTTCTCAATGCTTTTGTGATCTATGTTACTAACCATAGATACTAGCCAACAATTCAAAATGGCTGCTGAAGCTTCAACAACTACTGTGTTAAAGGCAGGAAACTGGAGGAATGAGGAAAGGGCAAAAGTGAACAACACTAGTTTTCATTTCCTTATTTTAAAAAAGCTATTTCTAAAATCTTATTTAAAAAGAAACACAACGTGCAATTGGCTAGACTTCAGTCACAAAAAAAAAAAAGCTAGAGCATTTAGTTATTCAAAACATCATCAAAATTCCATTAATAAGAAAAAAGGGATTACAAGTTAGCTTCCCTTCCCACTCCCCCTGCACCACCTTCCCTGCTTGCTGTGTCCTCTAGGACAAATCCAGCTACTCTGAGCAGTCAGCTATCCCCAGAGGTTCTCCCTTCTACTGACACCTCTCCAGCCACTCTCACCAGACCTGTGAATCCTTAACCACACAGACCTGCAGATCCTGAAACACACAGACTTGCTGATCTGGAACCATATAGCTAAATAATACCCACCAGAGGTGGGCCATACAAGGACCATTACGTTTAACCCCTCTCTCAATACCCCTACTACAACAGGAACATCAAGGGACCAAAACCATCCAGATGTTTAAAGACTCTCGAAAGAACATAATCAATTAAAGCCAGATCAATATGACACCGTCAGGGCACAGCTACCCTACTACAGCAAGCCCTGGATATCCTAACACAAATGAAGCACAAGAAGATTGCCTTAAATCCAATCTTATAAAGATGATAGATGCCTTTAAAGAAGAAAATGAATAAATCTTTCAAAGAAATGCAGAAGAACACAATTAAATCAGTGAAGGAAAAAGTAAGACTGTATAAGACCTGAAAATGAAAATAGAAAAAAACAAACTAAGGGAATCCTAGAGATGGAAAATGAAGGGAAGAGAACAGGAACAATGGATGAAAGCAGAATATAGGAGATGGAAGAAAGTCTCAGGTATAGAAGATACAATAGAAGAAATTGATGCATCAGTCAAAGAAAATGTTAAATAAAAAATTTCCTTACACAAAACATTTAGGAAATCCAGGTTACCATTAAAGAGATCTAAGTTAAGAATAATAGGAAAAGAAGAAGGTAAATAATTCCAGCACCAAGGCCCAGAAAATATTTTCAACAAAATCATAGAAGAAAACTTTCCCAACCTAAATAAAGAAATGCCTATAAACAAACATACAAGAAGTTTATAGAACACAGATCAAAGTGGACCAGAAGAGAAAATCCTCCTGCTGTATAATAATCAAAACACAGGACAAAGAAAGAATATTAAAAACCAAAAGGGGAAAATGCCTGGTAAAATATAAAGACAGACCTATCAAAATTACATCCAACTTCTCAACAGAGACTGGAAATGCCTGAAGAGATATCTTGTAAACTCCAAGAAACCACAGATGCAACCTAGGTTGCTATACCCAACATAACCTTCAATCACTATAGGTGGATTAAAACGAGATATTTCAAGACAAATCCAAATTCAGCAATATATATCCACAAATCCAGCCCTACAGAAAATACTAGAAGGAAAACTCCAAGGCATATAACTATATCCAAGAAAACACAGAAAATAAGTAATTCCATACAAGCAAAAACAAGAGAAGCTTGTACACACACACACACACACACACACACACACACACATACACACACACACACACACACACACACACACTAATATCACCAACATTAAAATAATAAAAAATAACAACCACTGGTCATTAATATCTCTCAACATTACAGACTCAATAAAGAGACAAAGTCTGACAGAATGGATGGAAAAACAGGATCTATCATTCTACTGCATAAATGAAACACACCTCAGGAATAAATATCACCTCAGAATAAAGGGCTGAAAAAGTTTCCAAGCAAACAGATCCAAGAAGCAAACTGGAGTAGCCATTCTAATATCTAATAAAATAGACTTTCAACTGAAATTAATGAAAAGAGACTGGGAATGATACTTCATACTCGTCAAAAGAAAAATCTATCAATTTGATATCTCAATTCTAAACATCTATTCCACAAAAGGGATACACATTTGAAAAAAACACTGGGAGACTTGTATACCCCACAAATTGTCTCACCAATTGATAGATCATCCAGACAAAAACTGAACAGAGAAATAATGAAACTAACAGATATTATGAATCTAATGGACCTAATAGACATCTATAGAACATCTCACCCAAATACCAAAGAATATTCATCAAAGAATATACATTCTTCTCAGCAATTCATAGATCTTTTCCCAAAATTGACTATATAGTTGATCACAAAGCAAGCATCAACAAATACACCATGGATTAAAGTTGGACTTCAACAACAAAAACACCAGACAAACTATGTACTCATGGAAATTGAACAAATCTCTACTCAATGATCTCTGGGTCAGGAAAGAAATAAAGTAATTACAACTTTTTAAAATTCAATGAAAATGAAGGCACAACACACCCAAATTTATGGAACACAATGAACACAGTGCTAAGAGGGAAATTTCATAGTATTAAGAAACTTCATAAAGAAGTTAGGAAGTTCTCACACCAGCAATTTAAAACTACATCGAAAGTTCTAGAAAGAAGAAGAAAGGGAGGAGGAGAAAGAAGAAGAGGAGGAGGAGGAAGAGAAGGAGAGGAGGAGGAGGAGGAGGAGGAAGGAGAGGAGGAGGAAAAGAAGAAGAAGGAAGAAGAAGATAAGGAGGAGGAAGAGGGGAGGAGGAGGAGGGGAGGAGGAGGAGGAGGAAGAGGGGAAGGAGGAGGAGGAGGAGGAGGAGGAGGCAAGCACACCAAAGAGGAGCAGAAGGCAGAAAATAATCAAAATTTTGGCTGAAATCAATCAGTTAGAAACAAAGAAAACAATAGAAAAAATCAATGAAACCAAGAGCTGGTTCTTTGAGAAAATCAATGAGACAGACAAGCCCTTAGCCAAACTAATGAAAAGACAGAGAGACAGTACCCAAATACACAAAATCAGGGCTGAAAAGGGAGACATAGCAACAGACACCGAGGAAATTCAAAGAATCATTAAGTCTTACTGCAAAAGGCTGACCTCCCCCAAAATTGAAAATGCTAACAAAATGGACAATTTTTTAGACAGACACCACTTACCAAAGTTAAATCAAGATCAGGTAAACTATTCAAACAGTTTATAATCCCTAAGGAAATAGAAGCAGTCGGTAAAGTTCTTCCAACAAAAAGTCCAGGGCCAGATGGTTTTAGTTCAGAATTTTACTAAACTTTCAAAGAAGAGCAATTGCCAATACTCCTCAAACTATTGCACCAAATAGAAACAGAAGGAACACTACCTAATTCATTCTATGAGGCCATAGTCACCCTGATACCTAAACTACACAAAGACTCAACAAAGAAAGAGAACTTCAGACAGATTTCTCTTATGAACATTGATGCAAAAATACTCAATAAAATGCTCACAAACCAAATCCAAGAACACACCAAAAACATTATTCAGCACGATCCAGTAGGCTTCATCCTAAGGATGCAGTAATGGTTAAGTATACTAAAATCCATCAACCTAATCCATCATATAAACAAAATCATGATTATATCATTAGGTGATAAAAACACCTTTGACAAAATCCATCACCCCTTCGCATTAAAAGTATTAGAGAGATTGGGGATACAAGACGCATATCTAAACATAATAAAAGCAATATACAGCAAGCCAATAACCAACATCAAGCTAAATGAAGAGAAACTGAAAGCAATCCCACTGCAATCAGGGAAATGACAAGGCTGCCCACTCTCTCCCTATCTATTCAATATAGTACTTGAAGTTCTAGCCAGAACACTAAGATAGCTAAAGGAGGTCAAGGGGATACAAAATGGGAAGGAAGAATTCAAAGTATAGGTATTTGCTGATGGTATAATAGTATAAATAAGTGACCCCAAAAATTCTATCTACATTTGATCAACACCTTCAGCAGAGTGGATACAAAATTAACTGAAAGAAATCAGTAACCCTCAATTATACAGATGATAAAGTGACCAAGAAATTAGGAAAACAACACCTGTTACAATACCCAAGAATAATCTAACATATCTTGGTGCAACTCTAATCAACCAAATGAAAGACTTATATGACAGTAAGTTCAAATTGCTGAAGAAAGAAATTGAGGAAGATATCAGAAGATAGAAAGATTACCCATGCTCATGGATTGGTTGGATTAACAGTGAAAATGGCCATCTTAGCAAAAAGTCATTTACAGATTCAATGTAATTCCAACAAAAATTCCAATGCAATTCTTTACAGACTTTCATTACATCAGTTCTCAACTCTATGTGGAAAAACAAAAGATCTAAGATGGCAAAAACAATCCTGAACAGCAAATAAACTTCTTGGGGATCACCATCCCTGACTTCAAGCTATACTACAGAGCAATAGTAATAACTACTGCAAGGTATTGGTATAGGAACAGACAGGTTGATTAATGGATTAGAATAAAACACCCTGAAATAGACACTTGTTTTTTGACAAAGAAGGCAAAAACCATACAATGGAAAAAGAAAGCATCTTCAACAAATGTTTCTGGTCTAACTGGATGTCTGCAAGTAAAAAAATGCATTAGATCTATATCTGCCACCCTGCACAAAACTCAAATTCACGTGGATTAAAGACCTCAACATAAAACCAGATACAGGAAATCAAATAGAACAGAAAGGGGGAAATAGCATTGAACTTCTTGGTACCAGAGGCAACTTTCTGAATGGTATTCCAATGCCTTAGGCTTGAAGATCAGTAATTAAAAAAATGGGATCTCATGAAACTAAAAAGCTTCGGTAAGGCAAAGGACATTGTCAGTAGGACAAAACAGAAGCCTACTGATTTGCAAAGGATCTTCACTAACCCCATATCTGACAGGGGGCTAATATCCAAAACATATAAAGAACTCAAGACGTTAGAGACCAATGACACAAATAACCCAATTTAAAAATGAGGTACCTAGCTAAGCAGAGGCTTCTCCAACAGAAAAATCCCAAATGGCTGAGAAGCACTTAAAAAAAATTCTAAATCCTTAGTCTTCAGGGAAATGCAAATGAAAACAACCCTGAGATTCCATTTTACACCCATCAGAATGACTAAGATCAAAAGCTCAAGTGACAGCAGATGCCGGTGAGGATGTGGAGCAAGGGGAAAACTCCTCCATTGCTAGTGGGATTAAAACTTGTGCAGCCACTTTGGAAATCAATTTAGCATTTCCTCAGAAAACTGGGAGTAGTTCAACCTAAAGACTCAGCTATACCACTTCTGGGAATATATCCAAAAGATATTCTACCATCCCACAAACACACTTGTTCAACCATGTTCATAATAGGTTTATTTGTGATAGAAACTGGAAATAACCTAGATGCCCCTTAACTAAAAATGTAGATTAAAGAAAATGTGGTTTATCTACAAATTGGAATACCATTCAGCTCTGAAAAACAAAGACATCATTAATTTTGCAGGCAAATGGCTGAATTTAGGAAATATAATCCTGAGTGAGGTAACCCAGTCCCAAAAGGATATGCACAGTATGTATTCACTTATAAGTGAATACCAGCCATAAAATACAGGGTGCCCATGCTATACTCCACAAACCCAAGGAGGCTGGACAGGGAGAAGGGTATAGCCAAAGATGTTTGAGACTCACTTAGAAGGGGGAATGAAATTGTTGTGGAAGGTCGATGGGGGAAGGGAACTGGGTGGGATAGGGGATTTAGGAGGGGAGTGGTGGGGCTTAGGGGTTGGTTGTGGGAAGGGACAGGGGGATGGCCAAACAGCCATAAGAATTGAATAGAAATCTGCAATCGACATGAGGGGAGGTAAGGGGCATCTCCAGGAAGTGACAGGGACTTGGGATAAGGGAGGGGCCCAAGATTCAGTGGGGATGTCCTTATGTATGACTCTTTGGATTGGGTTTACAGAACCTGAAGCCACCTTCTGTAGCCAGGCAGGAACTCTAGTTAGAGCTATAGGGACATCAACCCACCCAAAAACTTTCAACCCAAAATTTATCCTGTCTACAAGAAATGCAGGCATGGGGAATGGATCAGAGACTGAGGGAACAGCCAACCAATAACTGGCCCAAGTTGAGACCCATCTTAGGGGCTATTCCTGACACTATTAATGATATTCTGTTATGTTTGCAGACAGGAGTCTAGCATGGGTCTCCTCTGAGAGGCTCCACCCAGCAGCTGACCCAGATGGATGCAAAGACATATAACTGAAAAGTGGATGGAATTTGAGAACTCTTAGGGAAGAGTTGGGAGAAAGATTGTGGGCCTCGAAAAAGATAGGAACTCCACAGGAAGACCAATGTCATTAACTAACCTGAACCTTTGAGGGCTCTCATAGGCTGAATCACCAAAGAAAGACTATATAGAGTCTGGACCTAGACCCATTCCCTCATATGTAGCAGGTATCCAGCTTGGTTTTCACGTGTGTCCTGAACAACTGGAGTGGGAGCTACCCAAAAGCTGTTGCCTGTCTGTGGAATATATTCTTCCAGCTGGGCTGCCTGGCCTGCTCTTAGTGAAACAGGATGTTCCTAGTCCAGAAGAGATTTGATGTGTTATGGTGGGTGGCATACACAAGGGGTAGCCTCCACCCTCTCAGAAGAAAAGTGAAGGAGGGAGGGAGGAGGGACAGTGAGTGGGCTGTAAAATGAATAAATAAAAATTTTAAAAATGAATTAAGAATGAAAGAAGAAAGAAAAGTGGAGAATGAACATCCAGACAGTAATTCACAGGCTATGCTGAACTTTTGTTGAGTTTTCTTAGCCATGAGAGGAAACTCTGGCTCCTGTTGTCAGGAGTAGTAAATAAGAAATGAGCAAAACACACACACTGTAGCTATGTGGACCATGACATCAGTCAATAGACACTTCAGTGTCATTCTATGAGTAATTAATAACTAGATCAAGATAATGGAAAAGAAGTAATGTTATGAGAAGTTTATATAAAAGGATCCAGGTAGGCAGCTAGCTATACACAGAACCATTGAAATTTCTCAGTGGACAAAGTCAAACATTTCCCTGTCCAATTTAGTATTCTTCACTTGTTCCTTTTGCTTTTAAGGAGAGCCAGGGTCCTATGGATAGGATGTAAGTCATGTATGCTCTTAGATGTTTTTCAGTACCTTGACAGGTACAACTTTTCCTAGACACTTCCTGAAAGTTCATGGTCTTTCCTTTCTGCTTGTACAGGTGTTTTAAGCATTACCAGGAATTTTCTGTCTTCTACTTTGTCCCTATGACTTCGGCGTGTTTCTCACCATTTGGGTCAAGCATCAGGTTGCTGGAAGACCTTCCATTGTTTGAATCTGAAATGTCTGTCATAGGCTCAAGCCTTGATTTTTAAAGCTCTGTTTTAAAGGTCCGGGAGGCTTAGGAAGTAAGGTCTGAGCAGCAGAAACAGCATTGGTGTGGTAGGCAGGCAGGCCTTTAAGGGTTTTAGGCTTTTCCTTGGCCCTTTCTCTCTGCTTCCTGTCTGTTGCACATGATGACTCTCTATTCCACGATCATACCATCTTCCATTCCCCGCTATGAACTATAACATCCCTGAAGCTGTAAGCCAAATCAAGCTCTTCCTCCTCCAAGCTGCTACTACTGTCTGATATTTTGGCACAGTGATGAGAAAAGGTAGCTAATATTCTTGCATATAGGAGTTACTTGTCCAATATGTGATTCTTGATGACTTGTGGTCTCTCCAGGATTTAGTTATTTCTGTCTGCTTCTTATTTTGGCTATTTTGGTGAGGACCACAGTTCTCACCTACACACTGAGAATCCGGGTATTAGCCATGATTTAAAATGTCTGCTTCATTGAAGCTTCTACGTTCAGCCACATAACATTGGTCCAGCTACTAGTTCTGTGCAGGATACTTTATGTCTCAAACTAGTATTTTCTCCAACATCTTACTTATACTAAAACCAACTCGTTGACACCCTTGTGTGAAAAGATATCAAAGCCTTAACAGAATTTTAGCTCTACAAGAGAACTAAAATAAATTTTTGCATGAATAGTAGACTTCAGTGGCTTTAAAAATTTACTATCACCCAAATCATTAAAAGTTTGAAAATGAGGTAATGACTTTAAGCTTTTGCTATGGAGTTTTAAAGACCTTATAGTGACACTTACGTGACTATGTTTGTACAGTCAAGTGTGGGCACCAATGGCAGAGTCTGCCTTCTGCCTTTCTGTTCCATTCACTCTCTCTAAGGAGAAACTCAACTCTCTCATAATGTTTTATACATTGAGCACCAAGGAAGAGGCTAGATTTTAGTTCTGCCCATATTTTCAATGCTCGATGGTGTATTACGTTAGAAAATTGTTTTCACCTGGACTTCGCCTCACTGAACTGATCTTGCCCGATTGTATCTAGAATGAATGGCTTAGGTTTGATTTGCACACATTTTTGTAGACTCAGAATTAAACCAACATCAATGGTGCTCAACATTTAGATTAAAAGTAGGTTTTTAAAATATCTGTACACAATTACATTACCCAATAGGAGAACTAAGCTTGTTCTTACTAAGCAGGAAAAAAAAACAAAAATAAGTGTGTGTGTATTCACTCTGAAAGAAAACTGTCCCTCTGGTGATCAAGATAAGACAAAGTCAGTGGCAAGTGTGGGGACATCAAAACTTTGGAATTACTTCCTGAAAGTTCTTTTTGGGAAAAGATATAAAAGCAAGCTTAAACGAAAATAAGTTCCCAAGACCATTTACTTATCCCAACCAGCCATACCTGTGTCTGCATTTTTGATGGAGGAGAAAACGGCGGAGGAGTTTAAATTTTTTTTTTATCAGTATTGGCCAGGTCTGAGTATCTGCCATATATATGAGTCTCCATTAATTAATTAATTAATTAATTAATTAATTAAATGTTACCAGCCAGCCCCACAGGAAGGTCATAAGTTCAGGGGTGGGAAGAAATTGCACGGTGTAAAGTGTTACTTATATGACTCTATCATAGGCAGCCAAGGGGCTCCCTAGCCAGGAAAGTTGATAGACTTTGGAAGTCAGCTGTCCCATGCTCTGATGCCCTGTAATGTAATCTTAACAGCCTCTTTAGGATGTTGTCTTTGGAAGATTTTAAAGTCACTACGCCCTTATCGGTATTTAACCCTGAGAACAACCAAGAGGTTCAGAAGTCAGCTGTTTCTCTCAGAGGGATCCCCATAACCCCAAACATTTCAGGATGCCTGGGAACAAGTTTTAACTGCACCTTGTGGAGTAGGTCTCTGGCCCAGAGGGACCGCCACAGACATCCGGCACGTCTGCTTTCCTCACTGACCCAGTAAGCCGAGGGTCCAGTGGCCTGTACCCACTCAGTGGCTGCCCTGCTGCCTCCTGGTCAAAGATTGCTAGGTGCAGAGGAGCTTCGAATTGACAGCTAAGGTCTCTATCAAGAGTCCTCCTCTCAAAGCTGAAAGAAGCCAGGCACACAGCAGCCTGGGAGATGTAGTCCCCCTAAATGTCATCCATCATTCTCGCGGTTCCCTCCCAAGGTCTCTAGAAGAGAAGGTAGTCAGTCGAATGCTACAGAATCTAGATTAAACGACCATACTGTGGCAGCGGAATCGAGCCTCACGGGACAAGTGGGAAGCTTCGAGGGTAATGGGGATTGTACAGGAAAGGACTACAACTCCCATGCCGCCTCGCGCGGAGCAGGAGCCGGCTGCTCGCTTTGCGTGACCGCAGCAGGTTGGTCCTGGAGCAGATGAGCGCAGAATATTTAGGCGAAAGCGAGGGGAGGGGGGAGCGCGGGCAGGAGGAGTACCTCGGCCAAGAAAATTATGCATGCGTTAGGCAAGCTCTGAGAGAATGGCTGTGGAAGGTAAGGGACGCTTGGGGCGTCTTAAGCTCCCTCTTAACCCGCGCACTCCAATTCACACATCCCTGATGAAGCTCGGCTCCGGTGGGGAGGAGAGAAAAGGGGGTGGCGGCAAGCGGGCCCCTTCTCCCTTGTACCACTTGGTGCTCACCTGAGCCCTGCAAGGCCAGGAGGCACCTGCTTCACTTGTCTTTGAGAGAGGCGAGCAGGACATCAGGGCAGAAGGTGAAGGAAAGAGTGCAACCCAGCTTTATGATGGAAACCGGGCAGTCCAGCGCGAGGGTTATAGCCCTGACTTGCCCTTTTCCCTTCCCCTCCAGCCAAGGTAGGCTGGGTGGCCACATTGCTGGGATGCACGCTTTGCCACTCCGCACGTGGGAAAGGACTCTAGCCTGGTGCGTCATCCAGAAGCTTAGACTGCCACTGGGTCGAGGACCCCTCGCTGTGTGTACCCAGCGGGGGGCTGTAGCAGATACACCCCTAGGATATGACTGTCTTTACACCAATTTCTATATAGTCTGACCCAGGGTTAGCAAAGTTTATAGGATCAGAGTGTAAACCAGCCGCTTGGATTGAGAAATTCTTTTCTTTGAAGACTGCTTTCCTATTTCCTTGTATAATTTTGAACTTCGAATTTGCCATTTTGATTGCACAGCCCTGCCTCTTTTGAACTTTCTCGTTAAGAGTTGGGTCACGCAATTTTTGAGGGATAGGAGTTTTCCATGTCCCTTTCACTTACTTTAGAGCACAGACTTCTTGTTCAGGGGAGGTGGAGAAGGGGGGACCGGACATGCGTGGCAGGAGGGTTTCTGATGACAAATGAAAGGTCTCATACCTCTATGATGAGATAAAATTAAATGAGTGGGATTGTAAGGGGAGCCTATCTTCGCTTCCAGAATTATGGTTCCTGAGTGCACTTAGGGTTAGAGGGAACCTGAAGCAGGAAAGGAAGGCGTGGTTGCCAGCTACATCAGGCCGCTTGCCAAAGGGAAATGAGACGGTTCCTTGGAGGCTACAGAGAAGAAAAGCTCCCAGGGTTTCTTGCTTCTGCCTCACCCCTCTGCCTCAGGAGACAGCAAACGAAATACCCTGGGCCTTTACTTGAAGTAGCAAGAGTCCAGCTCACACACTCAACATCCGTAAACTCAGGCGTGACTCTGGGTGATCTCAGGATCAAAGCCTCTGCTTTCAGCTTTCCTTTCCCAACTGTGCCAACGAAAATGTCCATCTCCCCGACACACACACTCTCCCCTTTTCTCAGTTAGAAAAGTATGTAGGCAGGTTGGTAGATAATAGATGATAGATAGATAGACAGACAGATAGATAGACAGACAGACAGACAGAGCTGCCACAGAAACAAAAGCCAGCATAAAATCCATCGGTGAAACTTGAGAACAAAGTCTGTTTATCTTCCACCACCCTTCCACCTTACCCATCGGTCGGCATTAATTATGATCCCTCTTTTTTGTCTCCCATGTGAGGGACACTCTCTTCCACTTGGCAGTCCATAGTGTTCTTAAAGATAACTTTCTGTTCACTCTGAAAAGTTTAGAATAGAATTAGTCATATTTCTTGCCTGGTGGGGTTTCCACCAGTAAAGCCTGACCTTACAAAAACAGCGGCTCTGAACGTTCATGAAGACTTCAAAGAGCTTATTTTATTTTCTAATGGCTTCCTTGACTGAAAAGCCTCGGTAATGAACAGAGTACCTAAGTTTGAATGGCAATGAGGACTGAAGTAGACAGGTGAAGGAAGTGTTTTAAACCTTCCCTGGAAGGGATTCCTGCCTGTAGTTTTTTGCAAAGAGAGTTCTTACAGGATGAGATAGTCCCATCTTGGTTACTTCTCAGAGGTCTTTCAAGGCTCAGGAAAGGTAATTTCCTCTAGAAACTTGGTCCAGACCTTCCAGCTCTTCTGCTTTTGCAAGCCACGGGGTCTCCTGCTCCGATATTTCCTTAACACCAGTGCTTAAATCTACCCTCCACACTTAATATGTCTCTCACAGGAATCTGAAGCACTGGGAACCTGAGACCATACACTCCAATTTCCCAGGCAGTAACTTGTCCCGTAGCATGCCCTCAAAAGCTGCCTGTGGATTGCCCTACATACTTACTTGTGGAACTTTCATAACTGACTCCATAAGGGTGCCTGAGGCTTCCTAGGTGTCCAAGTGCCACAGAAATGGAGTTTTAAGGTATTTATTTAATGAAGGGTTCCCCCTCCTCGGCCCTCATGTTTGAAGACTCAAAACTATTGTTTTTCTCTGCTGCTGAGAATAGTATTGTCCTCTTAGTACTCATTTGAGATTTAGGGACTGGTACCCAGTGCTACTATTTCAGAGTTTTGTGCCCTTAGACCATCAGGAGGCTAAGTGTCCTAACCGGAACGACCATCACACACAGAATCCCAGGTCAAGATCAAATAATGATCAGTTTATGCATGTTCACTAAGAAATAGTGAGTCAAGGAAAGAGGAATTTTATCAGGGCAACTTGAAAAGAAATATAGCATATAATAATATCTGAGTTTTTGTGTTTATATCTATAAGAAAAAAATGGACTTGCTAAGTTTTTAGGACAGTGTAGTAGAAGAGAGGTTTTACAGAAGGGTGCCTAGACATCTATGAGTGTTCCTTATACTCTCTGACATTCCTCTCCTATAAAAAAGGCCTACCGTTTAGCACCTGTTTTACACTTTAACTTTTTACTTATTCATGCCAGCCACGTTCCTCTAATTAGTAACAAATTAGATGGTTTTTATAATGTGTAACCCTCCTCTTAAGTAAACTTGAACTTGTAAAAATGTTAATTGCGAGTAGGGCACTTACTCATCTTGCTCAATGTGTGACTGCCTATTTAACATGGAAAGGGTGTCCTTTGTTTACTGTTTTATGACTACCGTGATACATACATGCATGTGTGCATACATACATACAGATGTATATATCACACTGAATTTAAGAATATCCTATTTGCTTATTAGCCTTAATTGTGGCTTTTGCTTTGTTTTTCGTTTATGGGTATCTGAACTTTTATATAACTACCTTAGGTTTTTATGTCTTATGTTCAGGGCCCTGTGCACCCTCTGTGATGAATGAATGAAAGGTGACAAACTACAGGATACAATGAATGGTTTTGTTTCCTTGCTTCCATACACATTTGCTTTCCAACCATGGGATAGGATGTTCTCTTACAGTCCTCATTGTATTGAGGTTATATTGTGATATTGAATATTTTTAAAGGGAGAATCTGTAATCATCCACTCTCCATGCATACAACATGGAAACAGTTGTACTCACTGATATGATTCTGACCTTTGGAAATTAGTTGTACTATTATAGGGAGAGGGGGAAATGTAGATACAGAAATGTAGATCCAGTAGAAGTGGTGTTTTCTTTGTCTCTGTGTTCTCTGAGGAGCATCTGGGACTTAGACAACAGTTGTTTCATGAATAAATATATGATTCCCCAGAGTTCAAGAAGGGTTTGTCTCCTTGTCCTTGGATCCTTCTTTATTCCTTTATCCTTGGTTGTTGTTTTGTTGTTGTTGTTGTTGTTTTTGTTTTTTTTTTTTAAACAGTAGTAGGATGAGCGAGCATTCTACTCTTGGTGTTTCTACGGCAGAGCAAACAATAGCTCCTCTTAAATGGCAAGAAAATAAGTTCTAATTTTCAGCACTAGAAGCTCCCTTCCCATCAAGCAAAGTATTTCAAATGGAAAGCTGTGTGCTCTAAGTGACATTTGTGATCTGAGGTTTTGATCTTAATTGATCATACTAGTCTGTCAAATGATATCTTACTACTCATTCAGAATTCAGAGTCTGTAGTTTTCCTGGAGTAAGCCTCTTGAAAGGCTAATTAACAGATGGCAAAGAGGCAAAGAATAGATACTTGTAGCAGTCATGGAATGGTGGGTTAGGGAGAGCTAGGAAATGCAGACCCTATCCACTGTGATTTGAGAACTAAGCCCCTAGAAAGGAATAACGATATGAAATAACAATGTCACCTTTATCCCAAGCCATCACCTTGGTCACCTTTCAGACTCTGAGTCATATCGTCAGTGGGCATGTTCACGCTGCTACACTGTGGGTGAACTTACCCTTGTCGAAGAACTGCCCCTCATACTTAACAGCCTGAGAGCAGAAAGAACTGATACCCGCAGCTTTCCAATGAAGCCTGTGCCCTGTGGCTTCCACAAGCATGCACATAAGATTACTATCCTCTATTTTTATCCCTGAAAGAGGACGAGGAGAGAGAGCAGAAGCATTCTGATGCAATGCTCTGTTGTTCCATGCAATGGAGAGGAGGCTTCTCTGCCATCGTGTTATCCCACCCTGACTTTTATAACTACTTTTTCATTCCGCCTTACATCTAACCAATGTGTGCTCTCTGAATAGATGGATGAGAGATGGTGGGAGATGGATGAGAGATGGGTGGAATTATGAGTTATTTGAATCTCATACAGGCCATCCGGCTGAGGAACTCCCAACCCTGTCCACCTGTAGAAGTAAGACCGTGGGTGTCTCAATCCAAATGTTCCCAGTTCTCTTGCCATCAAAGGTTCCTCCTTGTTCCTCCTTGTTCCCCCTCGTCCTCCTCTTCCTCTTCCTATTCCTCCTTCTTCTTTTTGCTTAATTTCACTTTGTTTGCCAGCCCATCAGTTCTGATTTGCCTGCCTTGTCAGCTCTTGTTGATCACTGTCTTTGGATATAAGAACAGTGGACTGGTTACTCATCACTGTAAGTTCCTAGGGAGTGAATAAGAAAGGAGGCCTCAAAACCAGGATAGAAAACTTGCCAGGGCAGAGGTTCCTGCCACTCCCATGACTCTTACAACCTGCCTCAAACAGGGCTTGGTCTAATCCCATGGTTGCTTTACATAGCTCAGCCCTTACTAATCCTTTTCATCCTTCCCTTGTCTTCCTCAATAGCTTTGCTGTTCTCATAGGCCAGAATGCACGAGGGTTGGAATAAAGATCGGAAGATGCTGGAAACCTTTACAGGTAGAACTGAGTGAAGTGCTGAGTCATGGTAGCTGCTGTGGTGTCACAGAGAGGCCATCGGGAGTCTGAAGCCTTGAACTCTGAAGATGCTATGAGAAAGAGGATCTTTAGATAGGTTTCTTCTTTCTGGCAATGAACATGAGATGCTGTCCTTGTGGAAGGAACTATACCAGATATGGTGGCTGATAAGGGACCTGAGCCTCTCTGTTCCCATGTCTCCTCCTCCCCTACCTACAATTTGGTGAAAGGGAGAAACCAAAAAGACAGAGTGCTGTAAGTGCTAAATAAAAGTACAAGCAACAATAACGTGGGAGGTCTGAGAACAAACGGGGCATTTAGGGACAGGCTAATGGAGGAGAAGCAGCGTTGAGTGAGCCTTTCATTAGGATTTATGGGTGTGGTCATGGGTAAAGGGCATGGAACATGTATGTGTGATGTGTGCTCCAAAAGGGGTTTCTCCCAAATGCTAGTAGTAGTTTGGTTGTTTCCCGCTATAGACAAGAAAGTGAAAGAGAACACATCTAAGTCAGTCAGTTGTAAGCACCTAAATAAGTCAATTGTAGCAGGGATTCTTTTTGCTAAAGGTATTGTCATTTGTTATGCAGAACTTCAGCATTCTCTAGCCCATTTGGATCTTGCATATGGCTCTTTGGAAGCCTCAGGAGCAGGTGAGAGAAGCTGTGCTCCTGTAAATTATCCTGGTTCCTGCCTGGTTCTGAAGAGGAATGGAGCAGTACCTCTCTGAACTGGCTCATAAGAGGAAAAAAAATGTGGCTATCTTTAGTCTGGTTTTGCTAAAGTGTGGGTGCAAGATGCTGCTTGTACCATTCGCCTCCCTGCACAGAGCAGGACGGCGCAGATGCCAGTGACAGGGGTGGCCCGCCTCACTGCCTCCCACTTCCCAGATCTCCGAGGCCTGGAGGAGTAGGTTGGTAAGTTGCATTTCTTTACTCCCTGCTGCTTCTCTGTTGTCTCTCTGCTGGGGAAGGTATTTGGGGTGTTTCCTTAAGCACAGCCAAGGTCTCAAGTGACTTGTCAGATCTCTGTGGACTGTTTGATGGAGGTGGTCCTCGGCTGTCCTCAGACACAGTGGGGCTCAGGTCCTCTCTTAGGTCCTTCTCAACTTTCACATCTTGTGGGGGTTTTTTTTTGTTTGTTTGTTTGTTTTGTTTTTTTTTCACTATGGAGCCTAGATTAGTAATGGTGGTTTTAAATATGCAGGTTGTACAGCTAGACAAACTGAACAGCTACCCAGAGGTGTAGAGGTCTTTCAGTGTGTTTCTGGGCAATGCATTGAACATTATCTGAGGTTCTTTTGTCTGTTAATCTGATGCGGATTGCCCTATGGGCATGCCTTCATAGACACACTACAAGTATTGCCTTGCTATCAAAGGCATGTTTAAGACTCAGTCTAGCAGCTGCTCAGTGAATATTCAGTGAATGTTAAGCTCTATGCTCTCTACCTCCACTCAGGAATGTAGCTAAACCATGTGACATAGTGTCTGGTAGAATAGTAAGTATCCAGGCGGGGTGATACCAACAAACTATAATTAATACATTATAAGACGTCTTCAGTTGAAAACATATTCTAATGTATTCATAATCAGATAATATGTATTTATAGGACAACAAAAGACATGCATGTATTGGCTTAACTTTTCCTAAGGAGATATGAAACGATATTTATTCACCCCAGGAAGGGCACCAAAGAAATGACTCTACACCTAAATGCATTTGGTGAACCCCAAGTTTACTTGGGGTGACTTACAGGAGCTTGAGAAAAGATGTATTTAAAGGAGTAGGAACAGCGTAAGGGCAGCTGTACACCAAAGAGAAGTCAGCGGGGTTGGGCCTATGGAGCAGCTTCTGAATCTCTCCTGAGCCTCGTTAGCCTTTCCTTTCTTGCTAGTAGGCCTAATCTTATGACAGTCGTTTTGGTAATCTGTAGCTGCCCTGAACTCACTGTGGAAATAGGCATACCTCACTAAAGGATAGCTTCATACAACAAGAAGCTGTCGTTCCAAGAAGGTAATCAGTAGGAAGTCATCGCTGACTCAAATATTCCTGTCCCAAACTTACTTTAACACCATCAGTTTTCTAAGCCTTGCTCCCTGTCCATTTCTCTCCTGTCTCCCCTCCCACACGCCACCCAGATACACAATATAGAGGCAAAAATAAGAGTAATTTCAGATCTTTGAGATGTGAATGGACTCTACGGAAATGACATTGGTCAACTGGAGGAATGGGGCAATTGTCCCAATTAAAATAAGGTACAGTTAGGTCTCCTTGCAGAAGAAAATCAGCAACATCACTGGCATGGTATGTGCCCAAGAGAAATATGAGAACTTTCTGAGCTTCAAGCAACACCTTTGGTGATATAGAATATCCTAAAATATTCCAGGGGGAAAATGATATTTTTCCCAGCTAGGCTGTGAAGAGTCAAGTGTGAAATGAAAGATATTGTCCTGCTGGCACAAACCCTGATGGAGAAATTATATAAGAAATAAAAATAGGCTCCTTTTTTTTGTCCTAAGAATTCACACAATATTCATAATTATAGCAAAAATGTGTTTTAAGAGGACATAAAAAATGCTTCTTAGGTTCTCTTTCCAGATAAAGTATCGTTCCAATTGTGTCAGTATTATTTTCAATAACCTGGCCTCCATTCAAAGGGTATTCATATTCTCCCATGCTCAATATAGATATGGATAGTTATTTCTTATTCATTTCTTGTTCTGTCCTTTATGATTTCATATTAATATTTTAAAGATTTTTGAAGCTTAGATTATTTGTGTGTGAATCATATATGGTAAAATTGTATAGTCCTTAGACTTTTGGAAAACACATAATCCTGTAACCAATATTACAACGAAGAGCTAGAACAATTCTAACACCTTGCAGAGTTGGTTCATGCCTTTTACTCATAGTCCCTGACAACATTGGTCTTGACTCCACCCCTGTGACTTTCCTCTTCTAGAATGTCACATAATGCCATAGTACATCTTGTTGCTATCGAAGGCTGGTTCCTGAACAATATTCTGTGGCATGGAAATATTGACATGTTGAGTGTTTCTAGTTAGTTATTGATGTTAGTGAACCACTGGAAACAACTGCTTACAGTCTGTGTGACTCGCTCATTTCTCTTGTGTGAACCACAGTAGGAGTTTAAGTCAAATAAGCTGTGTTCTTAAAGCAAGTGTTTTAGGAGCTGGGAAGATGGCTCAGGTGGACATGTGCTTACTGTAGAAGTGTTAGTACTTGAGTTCAGAGCTCTACCACTCATGTAAAATCCACGTGTGATGGCCTGTATCTGCAGTGGAAAGGGCAGAGACAGCAGGACCTCTGGAGTTCATTGGCCAACCAGTCTAGCTGAAATGACAAGCTCTAGGTTCAGTGAAAGACTGTGTTTGGAATGGAAGAAAGGGGGCAACGAAAGAGGAAGACTCCTGATGCCAACTTCAGGCCTCACATGCACACACATCAGGTGAGCATGGCCACAAAATAGGCATACTGGCACATGAATATACACAAGCAGTCCTTTCCCCAGCATATTTAAAAAAAATTGTTTAGTCTCGTACAAAACCGCCAAACTGTTCTCTAAGGAGGCTCTGCTTCACCCAATACTCTTTACCAGGAATTTTTGTTCTCTGTCTTAATCATCTCCTGATCCTGGAGGCCTCACACAAATAAGAAACTCAGGTTAACACGCATATGCTACTTGGGCAGGATTGGAAGAGATCAGCTGTATGGCTATGACAAGTACACATCCCACACTTCACTCTGGATATTGCTTAAAAATGTCACCAGCATTAGCATTCCAAGGAAAAAGGCTCTACGTTTTTTGAGTAAATTCTTTAAGAAGCCATGGAGGTCTGGACACTAGTATTTAGCACTGTTGTTTGAGCACAATCAGAAGGGGACATTCCAAGGTGGACTTGGTTTGGGGGAAATTTTGGCAAGCACATGGACAGGAAGGAAATGATTTGCGAGGCTTTAAAACTCTGAGTGCACAGGTTGGAGAGGCAGTTTAGTGGTTAAGAGCATCTGCTGCTCTTGCAGATAACTGGAGTTTGGTTCCCAGCACATATAATGAACAGCCAACAGCTTTCTGTAAGTTTAACTTTATGGGATGTGATGCGCTCTTCCAGCCTTAGACATTGATGTCACATGCACAACACCCCCCCCAACTCCCACCCCCAACACACACTGAGTAAACAATAAAGTAAATATCAAAGTTTTGCAAAAATCAGATTTAGTTAGAAAAGGAAGAGAACAGCTCACTGTCTCTAAAGGATTGGTCTTTCTGCTAAGATGAGTTAGTCCTGCTCATAGAATAGTTGAAATTTGTCTTGTGGCCCAAGAGAAGGCTTGCTTTTTTTCTACAGTGGACACATCTTGAGGAAGGGCACAGGCTTGTATTTTGCAGTGAGAATTGAGTGTCTCATCAGCTGCTCATTTATGCAGTAAGAGCAGTATTTTGTTTGCCTGCAAACGCTTGGTATTCTCTGCTAGGAAGTAGGTCTGGCAATAGATTCGAATCTGAATTTAGCCACAGCCGCGGGCCATTGCATAGATTTTCTTAGTTAGGGTTATTATTGTGATAGACAAAACAGCATAACCAAAAAGCCATTTGGGGAGGAAAGGGTTTATTTCACTCACAGTCCCATATACCAGTTTATCATCAGAGGCAGTGAGCAGGAACGTGATCATGGAGTCAGGGGCTGAAGCAGACGCCCTGGAGGGTTCTGCTTACTGGCTTGATAGTAGCACCCAGGCTACTATCTCAAGGCTGACCCCCATCCCCACCAGTCACTAATTAATATAATGCCCTACAGGCTTGCCTAAAGCCTGATCTCCTGGAGGCATTTTCTCAAGTGGGGTTCCTTCCTCTTTGAAGATTCTGCCTTGTGTCAAGTTGAATGACAGCCATCACAACTGAGCCTTTGCCAACTTGACGCATCAACACATCGCTTTCCACCTAGAACCTTTCCTTCTGTGTTTATCCCCAAGACAGCTTGCTAGTTCTGATTTCACACTATAAATACGTAGAACTTTAAAAGTTTCACCAACAGTGTGAACAGCACGATATCCAATGTCTGTGATACACTAGAGAGCTTCTGAGCCCCTCCCGAGGGCTTGGCTCACCTCTCTGGCTCCGCCCTCTGCATGCGCACTGCCTAGCTTCCAGGCTCCCCCTGGCTCTCTTTCACCACTGCTGCTGTTCTTGGCAGTCACCTCATGGCCTTGATGACTCCAAACTGCTCGCTTCTCTTGCTGCAACTGGGCTGCATTTCCACAAATAGTCTCACCTGGACTCTTACATGTGATATAGGTGACCCCTACACGCTCTCCTCCCTAAGTACTGAGGGAATTTGGATTCATAATGAAGCACTTTTTATAAATCTACACCACTACTTCTCAGCCAGTGTGGGTTTTGTGGGAACACTTGCCAGATTTCAAAGTCCTTGGATTTTTCTAACATTGTTTTAATTTTGGCACGTTCCATTTTGCTAATTTGGCTTTCGTGTTTACTAGTTGTCTTTTAGAAACATTAGTGACTTATGATGGACAGTATAAAAATAAGACATTAATTGTACTCCGCCATGCGGATATTCCTTCCAAGTTGTTGGAGCAAATCTCTAATTAATTGTCACGACCCTGGCTTATGATACTTTTGTATCCTTTCATATAGAGCGCTGTGTCTGGTCTTTTATTCCCATGGTCTGCCCATCCTGGCATCCAAGTTCACTTGTGCATCCAGCCTCTAATTAGTGAAAATTGCTATTTTTATTTGACGATAGATACTTACGTGCCATCCTTAGGTTGCACCTCATAAATGCCACCAGTGTTATGAATAGTTCTAAAGTCATTGAAACTTTCACTCCTGGATATTAGTTCAACCAGGGATTCAGGCTCCAGTCAAGTATGATGTCCTATACCTTTAATCCGAGAACTAGGGAGTTGGGGGTGGTGGGGAGGCATGTGGATCTCTGTGAGTTTCAGGCCAGCTGGTCTACAGAGTGAGTTCCAGAACAGCCAGAGCCAGAGTGAGACCTTGTCTCAAAAAATCCAACAACACAATTCATGTTTTAAATGGATCTGAAAGAGTGGAACCTGAAAAGGAGGTCACAAGAATAAACTGCACCCTTTCTTTGTATCGGGGCAAGTTACTGTGCACCTCACACCACCTTGCATGCCCTTAGATGTCGTGGTATGTTTTGTTGTTCAACTACAATGGAAAGGTTGTTCCTAGTGTAGAGAGACAAAACTAAAAAGTGAAAACAGAGGGGAGAAACTGTGATAAGATGTGATGGTTTAAATGAGTAACATCCCTCACACTTTCAGCGTTTGAACATTTGGTCTCCAGTTGGTGTTGCTCTTTGTTGAGGTTTACATGGTCCAGTCTTTCCAGAGTATGTCACTGGGTTTGGAGAATCATGGAGTTGGCCTGGCATAACTGTCTTGAGAGGCATGCATCATAGAATTTTCAGGTTGGAGTCTGTGTCTCCTGGGCCAACGTGAGCCTTTTAGTTTCTAAGAAACCAAGGTACTCCCTCAGGCAGTGAAGTGCTCAGGACCTCTTTTTTTTTCTCTGTGTCCCTTGGAGGTCAATGAATCATGTAGAAACTTGACAGGGCAGTTAGTCTTAACGTTAATTGTGTGCCTCTTGTATAGCTTGGGAGCATCGTTGTATCCTGGAAACTACCATTATATTTTGTTTCTAATGAGTATATAAAAAGTTTGATTGCTTGGAATAAATTTGTCTTGGCTCCAGTCTTGCTGAGACCCAAGCCTACTTATGATTCATTTCTCATTGATCATATCAGGAGACCCTGGTTTGGTAATTAAGCACAGATATTTAGAATTATGGGCTTGTTTTGAGGTTAAATAAATACCACCACTTCCAGTTTGCTCCCTCTGCTTCATGCTTATGGTAAAGGGTGTGAGCCCTCAGCTTTCTGTTATTGCTGAGATGCCTTCCACTTCCCCACTTTAGTGGACCCTTATTCCTGTAGAACTGTAAGCCCAAATAAACTTCATCTTCAATAAATTGTCTTGGTCATGGTGTTTTATCAGAGCAGCAGAATAATAATAAAATAATAGACATGGGGCAAGGGGAAGGGCAGGAAGGGCAGGTGTTAGAAATGTTACATAGGGGTAAAAGAGCCTGAGTTTAGGGTTATTTAATTAGGAAGAGAAGATATATAATTAATCCTCACTCTTCTGGGGCTCTCTACTGACAAAACATTGGAGTCCAAGTTCCTCGGCTTCAGGGCCCTCCAAAAAGGCTGTGCCCTCTTTCCAGGAGTACATTCCACTGCTAAGAAATCCTAGTATTCCTCTTCCTAGGATCACAACAGATCTTAAGTTTCTTCTGTCTGCTCATGTCTCTTCCCTGTCAAATGCTTTTATCCATATGTTCACACATTGCCTTTCTCACATCCTTCACAGCACACATTTAAGGCAATATGTGGGCCAAAGCATAGATGCTGGTGTGAGAAGCATGTGACTGCTGCATTCCAGAGTGGGGAGGAGAATTTTCAAGAGGCAGGAAGAAGTACCCAGGGGAGTTCTCCACCATGTCCAGTGTCAATCACTTATATACAGAGTCAACCAATGAGTGTGCTATGGGACCAACCCACAGGCTTTGCCAATGAACAAAAGAATTTGAAACAAAATAGAGAAACAAATCTCATCTTGGTAGTTCAAGGAAACCTTTCTTAGTGCACTTGGATGGCAATGGGAAGAAGAAAGTGTATGCATGTGGAAAGAGGGATTAGTCATAGGGAGCAAGATCAACGTGACAGGGATCTTAACATGGCTGAAGAGAACAAGAGTCTGTGCCTGGACTTGAAACAAGTTGAAATGGAGGGTTTGGTTTTGGTAGGAAATACTTGAAAGTGTTTTCTAAGAGTACATGATGTAACGAAGGGGTTGTTTTGAAAATATGGGAGGGAGGGAGGGAGGGAGGGAGGGAGGGAGAGAGAGAGGGGGGGGGGGATTGAGATTAAAAAGAAGCACCAATGTTACTTTTGGAAGGTTTGGAAGGATAGCTAGGGTTAGATAAGAGATGTTGTATTTGGAAAATAAATTCATAGCTACTAAAAAGTTATATCTGAGTGATATGATATTCATTGTTCTAAATGCCATATATGAACTCACTCATCTTCATAATAGGGATCATTATTACCCTCATGGACAAAATGAAAAGAATATAAAATATTAGATTGATCACCAGTGGTCACACAGCTATCGGCAGCTAAGTAGTGGGGCTGGTGTTGGAATTAAGAAAACGATCATTCATTTTCTACTTAAGAATAATTTGGGGATGGGGCTAGAGAGGCGGTTCAGAGGTTAATAGTGCTGGCTGCTCTTCCAAAGATCCCGAGTTCAATTCCCAGCCACCACATGATGGCTCGTAACCATCTATAATGAGATCTGGTGCCCTCTTCTGGCATGCAGGCAGAACACTATGTACATAATAAATAAATAATTCTTTTACGAAAAGAGAAAATACTTTGGGGAATACTAGATTAAGATATAATCACCTACATAATTTTCCTTTTTATATCTTATTTTATGTCTATGGATGTTTTGCCTACAAATATGTCTGTGTACTGTATGCATGCATGGTAGGGCAAGAGGTCAGAAGAGAGCATCAGATCTTCCAGAACTAGTTTTGAATATTGTAAGCTTCCATGTGGGTGCTAAAAATCAAACCTCGTACCCCTGGAAGAACAGACAGTTCTTTTAATTTTCTGACTGGGAGTTTTGGCAATTTCTTGCTTCTTTCTTCTGCAATAACTATGTAGAACATGAAAGAGACAAGAAGGCTTCTTATTCTCAAGTGCAGGAGGGGAGGGGACTTCTCATTTTGCTCCATTTTGTGGGTAGGATCAGCCTTGTGCTGTGGCTTAGCAGTGACTGTGTCAGCCATCAGGATACACTTCAAGGGAGCACCCCATTCCACTACCTGGGGTTGCATTAGGAAACAAGAGGGTTTAGGGATAGTGGCAGAAGGAAAGGTGAAAGCGAGGTTGAGAATAAACCCATTTACAGTTTTGCCTGGATAGAAAGCTGGTCTAGGGTTGGGGATTTAGCTCAGTGGTTAGAGCGCTTGCCTAGGAAGCGCAAGGTCCTGGGTTCGATCCCCAGCTCCGAAAAAAAGAACCAAAAAAAAAAAAAAAAAGAAAGAAAGAAAGCTGGTCTATTTCCTTCCCTTTCCAGGGCACGGTCCGACTCTCAGCCGGAATTAGGTTTGGGTTTCCAGCGTTTTGAGGCCATGTCCATGTTTGTGTGTTAGGGAGAGATTTCCCTAACACCGCTAAGCTAAGCAGCTCTTCCGCCCTCCCGCCTCCCGGTGACTGTAGTGAGCCTGGCCAGTTTCTAAATTGAAACGCAATAGCTGATAGCTTTGGCACCCATGTGTTTGCTGGGGCTCACCCCAAGACTATCATTAAAATCACACAGCCTGGCTCCAGACCGCACAGAGCTTTCCAAAGTACTGCTTCATGTTTGAGCTACGGATGGTGAGCTGGCTGCTGAGCCAATCTCGGGCTTCCATTCTGTAAATAATGGCGTGAAGTCCCTGGTTCAAGGTCACATCACCTAGTGGCAGAGCTGAGATTAGAACTAGGTGGCCTGATTCATTTTATTGTGGCTTCTGTGGATGGGGTGGCCTAGAGTCCATTTTAGATACGTTTTTAAGTGGCATGTTAACAGTAGCTGTCTATAGAATTTGTATTATTATTTCCAGTGGATCCAGAATTTGCTTTAAATTAAGGACAGAGCAACCAGAGCTCCTGTGACAGTGGAAAGGAGCCTGTTGATGACTCAATATGGCGGCAGGTTGAGCTCTCCCTTTTCGAACTTTTTAAAATTGATCTCCATTGCCAAATCTTTCAAATAGCAGAACTAAGTTAAGGTTAAACTTTAAAGATAATTTCTTTCCTGAATATTAAAATCTACATGGTGGCCATATAGGAAAGAATCATAAGACGACAAATTAGAAACTAACAATAACTATCATTATACAGCTAAGCTTTAGAAACGTGATAAAGAGCTAAGATGCTCTTTAGCCAGTAAGCCCTGGTTGATGGCCAGTAGCAGTTGTCAGTAATCTTATGAAATTGACCTCAATATTATTTCCATTTCGTACATAAAAAACAATCAGGGAGAAATTAAACATTTCCCTGAGACCACAGCAATGTAGAAAATGATGGTTTGTGGATTCTAACTCCTTTGAATAACTTCAGTGTCTGATTTTTGGTGCTACTAAAGGTATCTGCTTCCCAGATATGTCCAGTGTCTTATCCGAGGAGAGTTGGCATTCTTCGAGCTTTATAAACAACCAGCTATACCTAGAGTAGCAATGCTAGTCTAGTAAATCCTAATAGTTGTTGGCAAAAATGATAAAAACTATTAATCCATTTATTCATGTGCTTTTGAGTGTAAGGGGCTAATTAACTTTGTGCCCCTTAACCTTAGTACGTCATGAGGCCAATCATGGAGAGTGTGAAGACAGCAAGAAACACTGTCCAAAGTTTGGAACGTGTCACCACTTTCTGTTTGCTGTGGGCTGTGAGGTATCAGTGCTCCTTTTGCTTTATAAGGGCACTGAGACACACACTAGTTAGAATATAGTTTCCTTTAGACAGGGCAAGTTTTGGGTCAAAAGTTTTGTGGGTCTGTTGCCTACCTGTAGCTCCTGCTCCATTGCTTCGTCTGGCCTCAGTGGGAGAGGAGGTGACTAGTCTTACAGAGGCTTCAGGTGCCTGAGTGGGCTCATACCTAGGTGGACTCCCCCTCCTCAGGGGGGGACGAGGACTAGGGACCCTGAGGTCTGGATGTAAAGTGAATGAACAGCTTAATGGAAGACAAAAATGAAAAATGAATGTGGTTTCATTTGGATGGTATGGCAGGTTTCTGTGACCTAGGGACAGCGTTCAAGTTCACTGAGGAAATGCGCTATAGTGTGCTTTCCAGGTCTCCTTACCCACTTGCTCACATCTGCTCATTCACAGTCATTGTTTTGTTTGGTTGTTTGTTTAGTTTGTTTTTGTCTTGTTTTTCTTTTCTTTTTTCTTTTTTATTATCACTGTGATGTTCCCCCCTTACTTTCAATGTATTCTTGTTTGACACGGTTTTGCACACATCTCATTCTTCTGGAATTTCGCTTTAGTTTTCTCTGTCTACTGACCCATAAGTGTTCCATTTACTTCTCTTTCCAGCAGCATGGAAAGATCCTGGAGATCTTTTTTGTTCCTAATATTACAGAATCCCAGATTAAGTAACCACCCAGAAGCACTGCATTCTTTACTGTCAGACACAAAGTGACCTCTTGGGTTAATACTTCCAGGCAGCGTTTTAATTTTTTAAATGATAAAGCATAATAAATATGTGATATACAAGTAAAGATGGACATCCTCTGTTTGCCAGAAACTGGGATTTGCACTTTCTTGAAGTCTCGGGGTTAGATATCCTGTTCTAGGATTCTGGATCATGCTTTTTTTTTTCACATTGATTTTGGTGGAGTAAATCCTCCACCTTCCTGTACCCTGGTAGGGAAGGTACCTAGGACACGTGCTTCAGAGGTCCTCCTCTTCAAATTGAGCTCCCTTTGTGCTTAACTAATCATGTGATTAATGTTTTGAAATTTATTTTTACACTCTAGATTTTATTCCCCTCCCAGTCAACTCTCCAACTGTTCTACATCTCATACCTCCTCCCGCCCCATCCCGTCTCCACAAGGATGTCTCCATCCACCCCACCCCACCAGAAATCTAAACTTCCTGGGCCCTCCAGTCTCTTGAGGGTTAGGTGCATCTTCTCTGACTAAACACAGACCCAAGAGTCCTCTGCTGTATATATGTTGGGGGCCTCATCTCAGCTGGTGTATGCTGCCTGGTTGGTGATTCAGTGTCTGAGAGATCTTGGGGGTCCAGGTTAATTGAGACTGCTGGTCCTCCTACAAGGTTGCCCTCCTCCTCAGCTTCCTCCAGCTTTCCCCTAATTCAGCCAGAGGGGTCAGCAGCTTCTGTTCATTGGTTGGGTGCAAATATCTGCATCTAACTCTTTCAGTTGCTCGTCGGACCTTTTGAAGGGCAGCCATGATAGGCTCCTTTTTCTGAATGACCCATACTCCCCCACCCCCAGTAATGGTGTCAGGTCTTAGGGCCTCCCCTTGAGCTGGATCCCACTTTGGGCCTGTTGCTGAATTTTCTTTTCCTCAGGGTCTTCTTCACTTCCATTCCTGCATTTCTTTCAGACAGGAAGAGTTATGGGTAAGAGTTTTGACTGTGGGATAGTAACCTCATTCCTTATTTGATGCCCTGTCTTTCTCTGGAGGTGGTCTCAACAAGTTCCCTCTCCTCACTGTAGGGCATTTCATCTAGCTCCACATCCCTTTAAGTCTTGAGAGTCTCTCACTTCCCAGGTCTCTGGTACATTCTGGAGGGTCCTCCCAACCTCCTCCCTTCTGAGGCTGCCTGTTTCTATTCTTTCTGCTGGCCCACAGGGCTTCAATACTTTTCTGCCACCCAATACTAGATCATGTTTCCCTCTCCACTCACATCCATCCTATTTCACTCCCCTGTGCCTCCCTCCCTCCCCACTTGTGGTTGCTTTCTTCTCCCTCCCAAGTAGGACTGAGGTGTCCTCACATGGGCCCTTTAGGTTGTTGAACTTTTTGAGTTCTGTGAACTGTATCTTGGCTATTCTGTACCTTTTTTGGCTAATAACTAATTATTAATGAGAACATATGCATGTCCTTTTGGGTCTGAGTTTCCTCATTCAGGAGGATATTTTCTAGTTCCATCCATTTGCCTGCAAAACTCAGGATGTCCTCGTTTTAAATAGCTGAGTGTAAATGGAACCACATTTTCTGTATCCATTCTTCTGTTGTGGGACATCTGGGTTGTTTCCAGCTTCTGGCTATCACAAATAAGGCTGCTATGAACATAGTGGAACACATGCCCCTGTGGCATGGTGGGGCATCTTTTGGGTACATTCCCAGAGTAGTGTTTCTGGGTCTTCAGGTAGATCTATTTCCAATTTTCTGAGGAACCTCCAGATTGATTCCCAGAGTGGCTATACCAGTTTGCAATCCCACCAGCTGGAAAGAGTGTTACTCTTTCTTCACATCCTCACCAACATGTGTTGTCACCTGAGGTTTTGATCTTAGCCATTCTGACAGGTGTAAGGTGGTATCTCAGGGTCGTTTTTGATTTGCATTTCTCTGATCACTAAGGACTTTAAACATTTCTTTAGGTGCTTCTCAGCCATTTGAGATTCCTCTGTTTTGAATTCTCGGTTTAGTTCTATACCTCATTTTTTCTTTTTCTTTTTGTTTTTGGTGGTTAGCTTCTTGAGTTCTTTATATATTTTGGATATTAGACCTCTATCGGATGTGGAGTTAGTGAAGATTTTTTTTCCCCAGTCTGTAGGCTGCTGATTTGTCTTATTGACAATGTTCTTTGCCTTACAGAATATTTCCTGTTTCATGAGGTCCCATTTATCAATTCTTGATCTTAGAGTGTGAGCCATTGGAGTTCTGTTTAGGAAATTTCCCCTGTGCCAATGAGGTCAAGGCTGGTTCCCACGTTCTCTTCTATTAGATTCAGTGTATCTAGTTTTATGTTGAGGTGTTTGATCCACTTGGACTTGAGCTTTGCGCTTGGTGACAAATAAGGGTCTATTTTCATTTTTCTAATTACAGACAGTCAGTTACACCACCACCATTTATTGAAGATGCTTTTTTCCCCCATTGTATATTTTTGGCTTCTTTGTTAAATATCAAGTATGCGTAGGTGTGTGCATTCTATTTCTGACTCTCCAATTCTATTCCATTGATCAACTTGTCTGTCTCTGTACCAATACCATGCAGTTTTTATTACTCCTGTTCTGTAGTAGAGCTTAAGGTCAGGGATAGAGATTCCTCCAGCCGTTCTTTTATCCCTAAGAGTTGTTTTTTGCTATTACCACCTTTCCACATGAATATGAGAATTGCTCTTTCCGTGTCTTTGAAGAATTGTGTTGGAATTTTGATGGGGATTGCATTGAATCTGTAGATTGCCCTTGGTAGGATGGCAATTTTTACATTAACTCTGCCAATCCATGAGCATGGGAGATCTCTCCATTTTCTGAGATCTTCTTCTATTTCTTTCTTGAGAGACTTGAAGTTCTTATCATACAGATCTTTACCTGTTTGGTTAGAGTTACCCCAAGATATTTTATATTATCTGTGCCTATTGTGAAGGGAGTCATTTCCCTAATTTCTTTCTCATCCTATTTATCATTTGTATAAAGGAAGGCTACCAATTTATTTGAGTTAATTTTATATATGGCCACGTTGCTGAAGGTGTTTGTTAGCCAAAGAAGTTCTCTTGTAGAGTTTTTGGGGTTGTAGATGTATACTATCATATCATCTGCAAAAAAATGATACCTTTAATTCTTCTTTGCCAATTTGTATCCCCTTTACCTCTTTTTGTTGACTTGTTGTTCTAGCTAGCAAGTCAAGTACTGTATTGAATAGATATGGGGAGAGTTTGCATCCTTGTCTTGTCCCCAATTTTAGCGGGATTGCTTCAAGCATTCCTCTATTTAATTTGATATTGGCTATTGGTTTCCGGTAAACTGCTTTTGTTATGTTTAGGTATGGACCTTGAATTCCTGATCTTTCCTGGACTTTTGTCATGAAGGGGTGTTGAATTTTGTCAAATGCTTTCTCAGCATCTAATGAAATGATTATGTAGATTTTTTCCTTTGAGTTTGTTTATATATTGAATTATGTTGATGGACTTCCATATATTGAACCATCCCTGCATACCTGGGATGAAGCCTATTTGATCATGGTGGATGACCGTTTGATATGTTCTTGGATTTGGTTTGCAAGAATTTTATTGAATATTTTTGCATCGATATTCATAGGGAAAATTGGTCTGAAGTTCTCTTTCTTTGTTGGGTGGTTTAGGTATAAGAGTAATTGTAGCTTCATAGAAGGAATTCAGTAGCGCTCCATCTGTCTCTATTTTGTGGAATAGTTTGGATAGTATTGGTATAAGGTCTTCTAAGAAGGTCTGATAGAATTCTGCACTGAACCCATCTGGACCTGAGTTCTTTTTGGTTGGGAGACTTTTAATAACTGCTTTTATTTCTTAAGGAGTTATGGCATTGTTTAGGTGGTTTATGTTATCCTGATTTAACTTTGGTACCTGGTATTTGTCTAGGAAATTGTCCATTTCATTCAGATTTTCCAGTTTTGTTGAATATAGGTTTTTGTAGTAGGATCTGATGTTTTTTTTCAATTTCCTCAGATTCTGTTGTTATGTCTGCCTTTTTCTTTCTGATTTTCTTAATTTGGATACACTCTCAGTGCCCTCTGGCTAGTCTGGCTAAGAGTTTATCTATCTTGTTGATTTTCTCAAAGAACCAACTTTTGGTTCTGTTGATTCTTTGTATAGTCCTTTTTGTTTCTATTTGTTTGATTTCAGCCCCGTGTTTGATTATTTCCTGCTTTCTACCCCTCTTGGGTGTATTTGCTTGTTTTTGTTCTAGAGCTTTTAGGTGTTCTGTCAAGCTGCTGATATATGCTTTCTCCTGTTTCTTTCTGCAGGCACTCAGAGCTATGAGTTTTCTTCTTAGCACTGTTTTCATTGTGTCCCATGAGTTTGGGTATGTTATGCCTTCATTTTTATTAATTTCTAAAAAGTCTTTAATTTCTTTCTTCATTTCTTTTTTGACCAAGTTATCATTGAATAGAGAAATGTTCACTTTCCATGTATATGCAGGCTTTCTGACATTTTTGTTGTTATTGAAGACCAGCCTTAACTGGTGGTGATCTGACAGGATGCATAGGATTATTTAAATCTTCCTGTATCTATTGAGGCCTGTTTAGTGACCAATTATATGGTCAGTTTTGGAGAAGGTACCAAGAGGTGCTAAGAAGAAGGTATATTCTTTTGTTTTAGGATGAAATGTTCTATAGATATCTGTTAAATCCATTTGGTTCATAACTTTTGTTAGTTTCTCTGTGTCTGTGTTGAGTTTCTTTTTCCATGATCTCTGTCCATTGATGAGGGTCAGGTGTTGAAGTCTCCCAATTTTATTGTGTGAGGTACAATGTGTGCTTTGAGCTCTAGTAAGATTTCTCTTATGAATGCAGTTGCCCTTACATTAGGAACATAGACATTCAGGATTGAGAGTTCATCTTGGTGGATTTTTCCTTTGACGAATATGAAGTGTCCTTCCTTATCTTTTTTGATAACTTTTGGTTGAAAGTCGATTTTATTCGATATTAGAATGGCTACACCAGCTTGTTTCCTCAGGCCATTTGTGTGGAAAATTGTTTTCCAACCTTTTACTCTGAGGCAGTGTCTGTCTTTGACACTGAGGTGTTTTTTTGTATGCAGCAAAATGCTGGGTCCTGTTTACATATCAAGAGGGTTAGTCTTTTTATTGAGGAATTGAGTTCATTGATGTTAAGAGATATTAAGGAATAGTGATTGTTGTTTCCTGTTATTTTTGTTGTTAGAAGTGAAATTCTGTTTGTTTGTCTCTCTTACTTTGGGTTTGTTGCAAGAAGAGTGCTGTCTTGGTTTTTCTAAGGTATAGTTTCCTCCTTGTGTTGGAGATTTCCATCTATTATCCATTATAGGGCTGGATTTGTGGAAAGATATTCTATAAATTTGGTTTAGTCATAGAATATCTTGGTTTCTCCATGTATGTTAATTGATATTTTTGCTGGATATAGTAGTGCTGGTATTTGTGTCCTCTCAGTGTCTGTATGATATCTGCCCAGGATCTTCTGGCTTTCATAGTCTCTGGTGAGAAGTCTGGCATAATTCTAATAGGTCTTCCTTTATATTTTACTTGACCTGTTTCCCTTATTGCTTTTAATATTCTTTCTTTGTTTTATGCGTTTGGTGTTTTGACTATTATACGATGGGAGGAATTTCTTTTCTGGTCCAATCTCTTTGGAGTTCTCTAGGCTTCTTGTGTGTTTTAGGCATCTTTCTTTAGGGTTAGGGAAGTTTTCTTCTATAACTTTGTTGAAAATATTTAATGGCCCTTTAAGTTGGGAATCTTTGCTCTTTTCTAATAGCTATTATCCTTAGGTTGAACACCTCATTGTGTCCTGGATTTCTTGGATCTTTGGGTTAGGAGCTTTTGCATTTTACATTTTATTTGATGGTTGTGTCCATGTTTTCTATGGTATCTTCTGCCCCTGAGATTCTCTCTTGTATCTCTTGTGTTATATTGGTGATGGTTTGTGTCTATGGCTCCTGATCTTTTTCCTAGCTTTTCTATCTCCAAGGTTGTCTCCCTTTGTAATTTCTTTATTGTTTTTATTTCCATTTTTAGATCCTGGATAGTTTTGTTCAATTCTTTCATCTACTTAGTTGTGTTTTCCTGTAATTCTTTTTTTCCCTTTTTTTCCTTTTTTATTAGATATATTTATTTACATTTCAAATGTTATTCCCTTTCCTGGTTTCCTGTCCATAAGCCCCCATCACCTCCCCCTCCCCCCATCCACCCTCCTTACCTCCTCCACCCAGACATTCCCCTGCACTGGGGGTCCAACCTTGGCAGTTTTTCTGTAGTTCTTTAAGGTATTTTTGTGTTTCATCTTCAAGGGCTTCTACTTCTTTACCTGTGTTGTCCTCTATTTCTTTAAGGTAGTTATTTATGTCCCTCTTAAAGTCCTCAATCATCATCATGAGATGTGATTTGAAATCCAAATCTTGCTTGTCCAGTGTGTTTAGCTTTTCCAGTATGTTTAGCTATCCAATATTTGCTTTGGTGGGAGAATTGGGTTCTGGTGATGCCAAGTAGTCTTGGTTTCTGTTGCTTAGTTTCTTGAGCTTGCCTCACCATTTGGTTATCTCTGCTGTTAGCTGATCTTGCTATCTCTGATAGTGGCCTGATCCTCCTGTAAGCCTGTGTGTCAGCACTGCTGGAGAGCAGCTTTCTCCCAGCAGGATCTGGGTACATAGAGCTGTATCACAAGGTCAGGTCCAGGCCCAGATGAAAACCAGAAGGATCATGTCCCAGACTGCTCCTCAGTTCCTGTGTCCTGAGGGCTCCAGTAGGGTCCCTCAGAGCAGATGTGGTGGTCTTACCTCTTCTTTCAGCTCCAGGCTTAGGCAGAGACAAGAAGGATCCTTTCTCTGACTGCTCTCAGGTTCCTGTGTTAGAGGGCTCCAGGGGGTTCCTCTTGGGCCAGGAATGTGAGCAGAAGTGGTGGTCTCTCCTGTGCTCTCAGGATTTTCTGTACTTCTGAGAGTCCTGCTCTCTTTCTAGGGGATCTAGGTACAGAGAAATGTGCGACCTGGTCAGCTCCAGGGTGCAGGCTGAAACGGGAATGTCCCTCAGTCTGCTCCTAGGTTCCTTTGTCCAGAGGGCTCCAGTCAGGTTCTTCTTGGACCAGGAGTGTGAGCAAAAGTGGTGGTATCTTCTGTGCTCCCAGGATTCAGGTGTGTTTCTTATATCCAGCAAAATGCTGGATCTTGTTTATGTGTTCAATCTGTTAGCTTATGTCTTTTTACAGGTAAATTGAGTCCATTATTGTTGAGAGATATTAAAGACAGGTGACTGTTGGTTCCTGTTATATTTGTTTTTGTAGGTAGTTTTATGTGCTTGTGGTTCTCTCCCTTTAGATGCTTAATATCTTGTCATTTCTATGGTGTAGGTTATCTTCCTAGTATTGGAATTTTCCTTCTAGGTAGGGTTTCTAGGTAGGTCTGGTTTGGTAGATAGATATTGTTTAAATTTGGTTTTATCCTGGAATATGTTGGTTTCTCCATCTATGTTGAGCGAGGGCTTTGCTGCGTATAGTAGTCTGTGCTGGCATTCATGTTCTCTTAGAGTCTGCATGACCTCTGACCAGACTTTCATAATCTCTGTTGAGAAGTCTGGTATAATTCTGATAGGTCTGCCTTTGTATGTTACTTGGCCCTTTTCCCTTTCAGTACTTAATATTCTTTCTTTGTTCTGTTCATTTAGTGTTTTGATTATTAAGTGACAAGAGTGTTTTCTTTTCTGGTCCTATTTGTCTGGTGTTCTGTAGGTTTCTTGTACCTTTATGGCCATCTCTTTCTTTAGGTTGGGGAAGTTTTCTTCTATGATTTTGTTGAAGATGTTTCCAGGTCCTTAGAGCTGGGAATTTTCATTTTCCTCTATTCCAATTTTCTTAGATTTGGTCTTTTCATTGAGTTAGGAGTTTTGTGTTTTGACTTTTCTTTGACTGTTGTGTCAATTTATTCTACCGTACCTTCTACACCTATTTCTTGGATTCTGTTGGTAATACTTACATTTAATTCCTTGTCTCTTTCCTAGGCTTTCTGTTTCCAGTTTTGCCTCCATTTGTGTTTTCTTTATTGTTTCTATTTCCACTTTTAGGTCTTGGACCACTTTATGCAATTCCTTCACCTGTTTGATTGTGTTTTCCTATATTTCTTTAAGGGATTTATTTGTTTCCTCTTTAAGAACTTCTACCTGTTTACCTGTGTTTTCCTGTATTTCTTTCAGTGAATTATTTATATCCTCCTTAATGGAACCTAGTATCTTCATGAGATAGGATTTTAGGTTGACTGCCTGATTTTCAGGTGTGTTGGTGTATTCAGGGCTTGCTGTCGTGGGAGAGCTGGGTTCTGATGATATCCATGTATATTGGCTTCTGTTGCTTATGTTCTTGCCCTTGCCTTTCACCATCTGGTTATCTCTAGTGTTTGCTGGGTGACTCTGTCTGGAGTCTGCCTCTTTTGCCTCTGGATTTCAACAGTTCTCCTGGTAGGCCTGTGTCCCTTTCTGTAGCAGACCTCCTGTGGGGTCATTCAACTGGAGGTTATTCAGAAGGGCAAAAAGCTGCTGATTTTTTGCTCTGGCTGGAGTAGATCTCCTCAGAGGACTTCAGACTGCTGGGTCTTCAGAGGGGCAGTCACACTCTTGTCCTGTGTGAAGCTGTTCTATGGGGAATGGGCGCGGGGGCTGGACTGTGGTTTCTGTTTCCTTGTGTGCAGCCACAATCCAGGGAAGCTTTCAGTCTTTTGGCTCAGTTGCCCTGCATGCCACAGAGCCCCTGGGAGGTCTTCAGACTGTGGTGTCAATCGCCCAGTCACCCTGTGTACAGAGGAACTCCTGGGATGCCTTCAAGCTGTGGTGTCCTCGGTGCAGTACGTCTCCTGGGATGCCTCAGGATATGATATCAAATGTTCTGAGTGCAGTGGTTCCTTTTATAAGCCTCAGGATATAGTGTCTTCTGGGAAGCAGACGAGCTAGCAGTCTAACCCAGCAGAAATGACCAGGCAGAAGGCAATTAATTTTTTAAGTTAGAAATTTTCTTCCCTTACAGTTTTGAAGGGCTTAATATCTTATTTTTAGTCTTGCAAACAGGAAATCTGAACCCTTTGGGATTCTTGATCATGTATATGTATAAAATATATTTTTTCTTAAAATTATTAAATGTTCACTATAATCATAATATTAAGGAATTTCATAAGACTGCATATCAGTACAAATCTGTTTTCATATGTTGTGTGGCCTAAGCTTTTTAAAATTATTTATTTGGTTTTCTTTTGTCTGTTTTTTTTCACCTGTCCATTCTTTGTCTTCTGTTGTAGAATAATAAGTTTGTTGTAATGACTCTTATTTTTTAAATTATTTAAAAACTTCATCTGTTTTTTACTTTATTTCCTATGATCATATTTTTACTTCTAGTTTCTACAGCATTTGATATTTCTGGAGTTATTTTTAAAATTTCAGGTCAATTTTTTTTGTTCTTTGAAAAAATTTAGTACCCCATATTGTGGTTGCAATAGACCTTTCAACATTTCATTTATATTATTGAGAATAATTTTATATTTCAGTTGAACTTTACCTCTCTTCTTAAAATTAATTCTGCAAAGCAACCAACTCCACTCCTTAGTTTGAAAATGTTAAATATTATCTTCTATTACTTGAGGGGTTATGTTCTCTAGTCCTCTTAGAAGAACCCACTTTAAAATGTTAAGCACAAAGGGAGAATAAAAGCTCTCTCCAAAGAGCAAGACCTCTAAAATGCACCGCCTAACACCTTCCCAAATAAGGTACAGGAAGCTGAAAGAACAGAGCCTCTCCAGATGTTAGTGATGTTTATTGATTCTCGTGAACTGACTAAGTTGAGGGGAAGGGAGGAGATCTTTTCCCATGATACCAAATGGGTCTTTTTCTTGAGCTGAGAAATTCCAGCATTTGAATTCTAATGCCTGGGCCCAGTGTCTATGTCTTAGTCCATCTTTTTTACCTGCTTTTAGGCATTTTTGTATCAAAATGTGTTTTATTGTTTTATTTCCACAAACGTCAATGACCTAAATGCATCTATTGAAGTTTTCATCACTAAAGAGAATTCTTTTAAACAGAGATTTTTTCCTACTAAATATACAATCTTGTTGCTTTTTTCTCTGATCATTTGAATACATAGAAGAACATATGGTGCCTGGTAGATGATGTGAGTCATAGTTGATTCAGTTCAGGTCTTGGTAACAGTATAAGGCTTTCTGAACTATAATAGGAATCCATTATATATAATGGGGTGTAGGATAAAACCTAAGCTGCATGACTAACTTTCTTGTGCATTTGATGAAAGTGGGCATGCCAATAACACATTCATCCCCGACAGTGTATTCCTGTTTATAGAACTTATTGGGCAAGCACATATCTTCTTATATTTGAAGTAAGGAAATGATTTTTAGGGAAACCAACCTGGAAAACACATGTAGGGAAAGACTGTGTAGAGTCCAGACCTGGTGAACTTAGGAATCCTCTGTGTACTTGTAAAGAAAGATTGAAATTCTTCGCCTCTGGATTCCAGCATACAATCTGCTGACTGATCCAGAGACCTTCCCATCTGCTCCTTTCTGCTGACTGGCTCTTTTTAAAGTTAGAATGGAGGAGTATCCCCAAGGGCTAGTATGCAGCTGTCTCTTTCCACCCCTACCAGCTCCCTCTGCTCTCTTTCTGCTTCTACCCAACAGTTCATTATTAGAGTGGAAATGGGGCTGAGAGCCTGCTATCGCTGAACTGGCTTCTTTGGGAGAGCCAACTGTCAAACAAGGATTCAGCTGTGGCTCTGGTTGTGTTATGAAAAGACTGCTTCTTGTTCTTCATTATGACATCTGAACTTCAGCTCTTGGGGAGAGATCTATGGGCTGAAGATTTCCTGAAAACAGCAAGAAGAGAGAAACCATGTTGAAATATAATTCTGCCTACACATTTGAAATTCAGATAGCAACTCGATGCCATGCTAGGCTTATTTCTTCAGAGATGAGTAAAGAAAAGAGAGTTGTATTAGTAATTGCAAAGTGAGGTGAATTTAGTGTCCAGATATATTTAGACAAAGACAAACCATTAAATAGTCATGGAAAAAATAATGTATTTGTCTTCAGAGTCACATTGTACATTTAGACCCGGAAGTAAACTTTGTACATATAAAGATATTTTAAAAAGTCTAGTTTAATAAATCTTTTTACAGAGCAAAGTAATATTAGAAATGCACAGATAATTTTGAAAACGTATGCAACAAAGCATACTTTTACCTTATTTTAAATTAACATTTTAAAATAATTGTCAAAATGGGCCTGTTTTATATCTCCTTTGGAAAGAAAAAGGAAAAAAATATCTTTGGATTTACCTTCAGAAGACAGCCACTATGAAGCTTTGGCATATTTTATTCTAACCTTTTCTCTGGATGCTTTTTGGTTTTGCATAGCGGTAGTAAGATATTTTGATGGCTTTTTCAGTGCGAATCTTTCGTCTTTGGTTGGAGTTGACTGTGGTTGTATTCTGATAATGCATGTCTCTGATGTGTTCTTTTCTTGTCATGAGGCTGAATAAGCAACGCTTCGGTGCTTGGCTTGAATAAATTCTCCATGATGCTTTTAACATGAAGCACTGTTGAGATTAGAAAGTGAAAAATCCTTAGAGGAAAGGAGGATGCGTGTTTCACAATCACTTAAAAATATCATATCTGAAAATAATAATCAGAAGAACAAAAATGGCTCGGGGGATGTGTAAAACACAGATAATACCTGAAGATTCCTCAGATGGGAATGAGTCTCTCAGTGGCTCTAGGACGCAATGCTGATATACAGTAATATTTATTAAATGTGCGGTCAATGTTATATGCAAAGTAATTATTTAAATGCCAGAAAAAGAGAGTCGTTATACCCAGAGGCAAGAAAAGGAAACTGTAACAAAGTCACTGCTGAACTTCAGTTGGAAATTCCAGTATTGCCCATGTCATTCAGCCATGGAAAAGGCAGACCTCCCCAAGCACGGTACTGTTAAACCATGCAATTTTCGTGAGTTCCTTTTATAGCCTACCATGCTGTGAGTCACTGAGTTTACAATTCTAGAACCAAACGCAGAGAACACGAAGATGAAAGAACCTTGAATTCCTCCCTACATCCTGTCTATCTCCAAGTTTGCCTTTTCTGTGCAAGCCAGAAGGTAACAAATGAGGACCAGTGTGGAGTTTTATTGCAATGTCCTTATCCTTATTGGTTCACACAGAGTTGCTTTAGCACCACGAAAATCAGGTTATGTATTTCTAACAAATGATATGGTCTGCAAAGTCTAAACTGTCTGTCCCTGCATAGAAAAGGATTTCTAATCCCGACTCAAAGTGGATGACCCTCAAACCCCTTGTCATCGTGATTTCTTTTGTTCCAACGTTGGCCTTCATCTTTGCACATCTGGAGTATCTAAGAGCTTCTCCATTTTAGCTTTTCTGACTTCAGTTTTTTCATTCTACAGATGGGTTCTCCATGGAGATAGGATCAGTTTTCAGTCTTTAAATACCAGTTTTTCTTTTCCATTTCTAACCCTGCAGCAGCACCCAGCTCTGCTATTGATAAAAATCCAAGTCCTTATCTGGTAGAGAAGAGGAAAAAAACAACTGTGCCAACATCTGAAGACTCTTAGACCCCAAGAGAGTGGGTTTTGTTTAACATATTATGTGTTATATAGATTTTAAGGCTCAGGAAATACAACTCAAACCTCCAAGGCTCAGGTAAGAAGACAATAACTGTTGGCTTCCCTTCCTTAGATACTTTCCTGTAGATTTAGATTAAAAAGGTTTGATCAGTGTTTCTCACTGTGTCTCATGGAATGTAAGGTGTTAGTGGGCTTTTTTCCCCTAAGAGTGATCTGTCACCTTGGCTTCAGGTGGTCCTTTCCCCCACTGTCGTATATACATTCATAGTGTTCTGTTCCCTTTTTATGAGAACACCTGCCTTGTTGGACGTCATTAAACTGCTGCCCAGTTAAATGTAGTGATAACCATTTACAGAAAAGTTTGAATACAGTCACAGGATTTAAAATTCTCTGTTAAGCAGAATATCAGAAGTAGCCTTGTAGAAGAAAACAAACACCAAAGAGGAGAAGAGATGAATACTTGAAAGAAAGTGGCAACTTCATTCATTAATTCAATCCATCTTCTTTTCAATAACTGTTCACTAGTACTGTTCAGGTACCAAGCACTATGTTGGGGTTATAACATATATATATATATATATATATATATATATATATATATATATATAGAGAGAGAGAGAGAGAGAGAGAGAGATCCATAAAATACTGTGTAGATAACCTAACCCTTTCATTCTTCAGAAAAAGAAGAAAAAGTTCTTCTAGAAAGAATGAAAGGGTTAGGCTATAGTCAGGAATATCCACACAATAGCACTGACTTTAATTTTATTATTTTAAATTTATTAATCACTTTATTTGTTTATATTTCAAATGTTATCCCACTTTCTCCACAATCCCCCACCCTTTCCTGTCCCCTTTGTCTCTAACAGGGTGTTCCCCCACCCTCCCACCCACTCCTACCATCCCCCTCTAACATTCTACTTCTCTAGAGCATCAAGCCTCTACAGGACCAAGCATCTCTGTCCCACTGATGACAGAAGAGACAGTCGTCTGCTACATGTGTAGTGGGAGCCATGGACAGACCCATAAATAGGCTTTGGTTGGTGATTTAATCCTTGGGAACTCTGAGGGTTCCAGGTAAATATTAATCCAGAAATACTGCTGTCAAAAGGAAACTCAGGGACAAAGAGTGGAGCAGAGACTGAAGGAAAGGACATGCAGAGACTGCCCCTCCTAGGGATCCATTCTATCTGCAAACACCAAACACAGACACTATTGCTGATGCCAAGAAGAGATTGCTGGCAGGAGCCTGGAATAGCTGTCCCCTGAGAGGCTGTGCCAGAGTCTGACCAATACAGATGCAGATGCATGCACCCAAACACCGGACTAAGGGCAGGGACCACAGTGGAGGAGTTAGGGGAAGAACCGAAGGGGCTGAAAGGCTTTGAAACCCCATAGGAAGAGTCACAATATCAACCAGCCAGATGCTCCAATGCCCCAAGGGACTAAACCACCAACCAAAGAGTACACATTGAGGGACCCATGACTCCAGCTGCACATATAGCAGAAGATTGCCTTAGCTGGCATCAATGGGAGGGGAGCCACTTGGTCCTGTGGAGACTCAATGCCCCAGGGTGGGGAAATGCTAGGGTGCTGAGGTGGGAGTGGGTGGGTGTCTTAGGGAGCACCTTCACATAAGTAGGAGGGGTTGGGGAGGGGATGGGGGTTTGCCCAGGGGAAACTGGGAATGGGGGGGGATAACATTTGAAATGTAAATAAAAAAGTAACCAATAAAAAAAGAAAAAATGATACTGATGTTATTCCTATGGTGTTTCACTCCCTTTCAGCTCCTTTAGCCCTTCCTCTAACTCTTCTATTGGAGTCCCTGGGCTCAGTCCAGTGGCTGGTTGTGAGTATCTGCATCTGTCTTAGTCAGTTACTGGAAGAGCCTCTCAGAGGATAGCCATACCAGGCTCCTGTCTGCAAGCACATCTTGGCATTGGCAATAGTGTCAGGGTTTTGTGTTTGCAGATGGAATGGATTGTGTGGTGGGGCAGTATCTGGATAGCCTTTCCTTCAGTTTCTGCTTCACTCTTTGTCCCTGCATTTCCTTTACACAGGGACAATTCTGGGTTTATAAAACGTTGAGATAGGTGTGTGGCCCCATCCCTCCATTTGGAGCCATGTCTATCTAGTGGAGGTGGTCTCTTCAGGTTCTATCTCCCTGTTGTTGGGTTTGGCTAATGTCATCCCCATTGGATCCTGGAGTGGGGGCTCTTGCATCCCTGCCATCTGGGACTTTTTAGGGGTTCGCCAAGTTCCCCATCCCCAATTGCTACTTACTTCTATTTGTTCTTCTGGACCTCTGTACTTCATTTCTCATATGTGATCCTGCTCCCTTTTGTCCCTCCCCCTTCCTTCTCCCACCTACATCCCCCTCCCTCCCTCCCTCCCTCCCTCCCTCCCTCCTCCCCTCCCTCTACCTCCAGTGATTGTTTTCTTTTTCCTTCTAAGTTGGTTTGAAACATCCACACTTTGGCTTTGCTTCTTGTTAAGCTTCATATGGTCTTTGAGTTGTATCATGGGTATTTTGAGCTTTTTGGGCTAATATCTACTTATCAGGTAGTACACACCATATATGTCATTTTGGGTCTGGGATACCTCACTCAGGATGATAATTCCATCCATTTGCCTACAAAGTTCATGAAGTCATCATTTTAAATAGCCGAGTAGTACTCTATTGTGTAAATGTACCACATTTTCTGTATCCATTCCTCTGTTGAGGGACATCTGGGTTCTTTCCAGCTTCTGGCTATTATAAATAAGTCTGTTATGAACATAGTGGAACACATGTCCTTGTTATGTGTTGGAGCATCTTTTGGGTATATGCCCAGGAATGGTATAGCTAGGTCCTCAGGTAGGATTATTTCTAATTTTCTGAGGAACCACTGGATTGATTTCAGGGACTTATTTTTAAAGAGCAGACATGAATGACCAGAAGTCAGTTATACAAGTGGAAGCATAAGGCTTATTCCTGAGAAAGGGGCTTTTGCAGTTTAATTTCATGTCACTGGACAGAGCCACTTCCTCTTGGACCCGTTGCTTGCCATATACATGTTTGCTGCTGGCATGGTAAGAATTAGAATTTGCTGTGGCTAGTCATGGCAAGATCGATTTCTTTGATTTGGGTGTTTTCCTCTTTTATTGTCTCTGAAATTTCTAGATCCTGTGTTCTAAGATCCCATGCTTCTAAACTCACTGACTTTATCAGAGATTGGTAACTGTGAGTTTAGTCTTGTCTACAGCAATCATTTCTTCCATGGAGGGAAACACATAGCCAGTGCTAGTTGCATAGCAAATGAAGAAACAAAATTCTCATCATGCATAGTGTTTCCATAAATAGTGTGTGCTACGGTACAGAAGGATCTAGAAGGACCCCAGATGTCAATCGTACAGGTTGAGAAGACTAATAGAAGCTGAGTCCAAAGTCCATTGGCTTTGCAATGAAGATCAAAATTCTACCAGCCTACTGGACTCTCCATTCTTCTTATGAATATGTCAAGGTCCATCTAGCTTCATCGGCTTTGCAAAGATGAGTCCATCCTGACCCTGGACTCTGACCTCATAGGTAGCAATGAATATCCTAGTAAGAGCACCAGTGGAAGGGGAAGCCCTGGGTCCTGCTAAGACTGGACCCCCAGTGAACTAGACTGTTGGGGGGAGGGTGGGGAGGGGAACACCCATAAGGAAGGGGAGGGGGGAGGGGGATGTTTGCCCGGAAACCGGGAAAGGGAATAACACTCGAAATGTATATAAGAAATATTCAAGTTAATAAAAAAAAAGAAAAAAAATATATAAAAAAAAAAGATGAGGCCATCCACTTGTATGGACCTTGTATCAGTTGGATTCTGGCATGTTCTCAGGCAGAGATTTTTCCCTAGATTAGGCCTAGCCTCGTTTTTCTTTTCAGGTTCTCCCAGCACCACATACAAGCCAGGCAATGCTGGTTTTACCTTTATAATCTACAGCACATGGTTATTCTAGTGTTGTTTTGTTTGCATGACTGCCTTCCATGATAGGTTCCTACCTGCTATAGGCACAGACCCCATCAGATATACTCACTTATGACTCTCGGTTGGCTATCAAAATTCCTGATGCATAGAAAGCTTATAGTAAGAAGGGAAGGGAAGGAACAGTAGCTTCACAGGCAGACAGAGAAAAGAAGAGAGTGGAGACAGGCAAAAGAGAGTTACAATCACAAGGGAAAGAGTCTAAGAGGTCATAGACAGAGAAGGATAAAGACAGTGAGAAAACAGAGTTTCAGATATTAAGTGGGGAATGTGGCGCTTACTAGTCAGCCAACCTGTCTAATGCAGCAGAACGTTAGGGTGGCTGGAGGTTAGTAGCTTTCCTTGGGATCAGCCATTAAGAATTGTTTAGTGGAGTCAACACAGGTGGAGGAGAGATTACAATGGATCAAGACCTGGATGGGAGTTGAGCATTAGATGTAATGATTGGATAGTGCTCTTCGGGTTAAAAGGATGGGGTGCTAACCAGTCCTGCTTCTGCTGTTGGACAACTGACTTTCAGAGACTATTTCTGCCATACACTAGCATGTGCATCACCAACTTATTCAATTGGTCTCAGTTTGGTTATCTGTAAAATGAAATCTGATAGGTCTACTTCATAGAATCTAAATAGTGTTATGTATATAAGCCATTGCTGTGTAAAATCTTCTTGAGCCTGGGTAGCTTTTTTTCCTATTATGATCTTCTGATTATTTGCACACTATGTGACTTCTCCAAGGGAGACATGAACACATGTACAAATATCTATATCTACATCTAGAAAATTTATTCTGACAAAATCAGTCTTGATTATCCAGTGAGTTTAGAACAAGAATGGGTATTATAGGCAGCTTAAGCATTAAAAAAGGCCACCTTAGTATGGGTATCAACTTAAAATCTATATCCCTAGTCCCCTGAACAACTTGTAGGTAGTTCTCCCATATAAGCTTTTTTCCTCTCGCTATTACTAACTGTTATATAAGCCTGGCAAGGGTCCTTATGAATCTTAAGTTCTGTGAGGACCTTGAGCCTCACAAGTTATATAAGCCCCTTTCCTTCCCGTAAAAGAGAATGTTTCTACTCAGAGGAAGTATTTCACAACACTTTTCTGTCCTCTAGACTTCTGGTTGGGATCAGTTTTACTTTGTGTGCTACATTCTGAGGGCCAGCCATCCCCTGAGCATGATTTCCCTCTGGTTTTCTCAAGTGCCTAAGACACCTTCTGTAATATCTCTACTTTCATCCTGTACATTCTCAACCATTGGCCAAGTAAACATCCATAGTCAGAGCCAAACTCATTATACAGAAACACATAAAATCAATTTATTTTAGTGTAAAAAGTGTTTGGAATAGTGCCATGTACATCTATTTACTTCTTAAGCCATAATAATATACTTTAAATGAGGGAGGAGAAGAAGTAGATTGTTCGTAAGAGGATAGGAATGTTGAGGGAAGTTATCTTATGGGGCAAGAGGTGAGACTGTTAATAGACTTAGGGGAAGTATCCACTTGGCTGGTTAAAGATGCAAAGTAGAGCCAAAAAGGAGGCCTTTGATGTCATGAAAACAAGGACTCTCAGAGATGTCCCTTTCATGGCTTTTGGTAGCAGCAGCAGCAGCAGCAGCAGCAGCAGCAGCAGCAGCAGCAGCAACCATGGAGGCAAACTGTTGAGTTCGCTTGAGTTTTTCTGAAATGAGCTCTGTGTTCCTGACTCCCCCTCCCTACACCTCCATTCTTAAGGAGCAAGCTAAGTAGTAACAGTTGGTGTTTACAATGTTGTAATGGCCATCATATTGAAAAGTGACTCAATGCATCTTTAGAAATAATTTACACCACCATAAAGTAAATTGCTAATCTTGTAGAGTGGATTCTTTAGACTTTTGATGTGTGCTTTTTATACCAGCCCAAGATGATGCAGACCAATGAGACAACTGCTGGAATGTTTTAGAAACATCATCTGATTGAAAAGGCTAAGTGGGAATATAAATCTTTCTTAAATACACCATCATGTTCTCTGCTATTTTCTCGTTGTTTTTGTTTCTTTGGTTTTTTTGTAGTCCAGTGTGCAACTGTATGGGATTAAAGTGTCCGTGGGATACACACACAGCAGTGCTCAGTGGTAGAGCCCATAGACAGGAGCATAGGTGTGTTGGGATGTACGCTAGCCATCATCAATTCGTTTCCCTGGTAGACTTAGCACATAAGGAGACACAGTTATTGACGTTTCTTAAAATGAAACCATGATTTCCTGGAAGCCTAACTTTATGTTAATGTCTAGGAGACCTACTCTAAATAATGTGGTTATGTGTTTTGAGAGTCCAGAGTGAGGAATTGAAGTCTGGCACAAGATAGGAGGTTTTCGTTGTGATTTTATAGCAGAAGCAGGGCAATAGCCCAGGGACTGCGCATGTTCAACACATGTTCTACCACCAAGCTACTCTCTCAGCCTTGAGCAATGGGGTTCTAATGTGCATTCTTCATCTTGAAGGATGCCCATGTAGCAGCATCTTGAGCTTGAATGTTGTCACTGTGTTTATTCATGCATAGTACTGAAACAACATGAACGAAGTTTCTCCCCCTGTTTGAAATATTTAACGACTACACGATTGTTCGGGGAGAACAGATTCCAAATTTCTTATGCTAATGCCCATGGCCGTACTTGCTCAAATTAATGGCATCTATATTATTGTTCTGTCAAATTTCCATTACCCCTCTTCGCAGACTAGCGATAAGCCAGTGCCGTGTATGTTCTCGGCAAGCTGCGTTGGTTATTTGGGCTCACTTGGGAAGAAAAACAACAGCCTCCACTGAGGATTCGACTCCATCTGGTTGGACTGGAAGCATGCATGATTGATGTGGGAGGGTCCAGAGCATCATGGGAAGTTCCACCCCTGGGCAGGTGTCCTGTTGTATGAAAAAGCAGTTGAAACAAGCCCTGAGGAACAAGCCAGTAAGCCTCGTTCTTCCATGGTCTCTGCTTCAGTTTATGTCTTGATTTCCAGCCCCTGCTTCTTTAGGTGAAGGGCCCTAACCTGTAAACCACATAAACCCATCCCTTCCAAAGTGGTTTTGACTCAGTGTTTGCTCACTGTAACCAAGCGGCAAAGCGTAACATGTGTTCCCTACCATAATTTCCCTCTCCCACTCCCTCATGATTCATTTCTTTTTACTTTTCTTTCCCTTTCTCCCTTTCTTTCTTTCTTTTTTTTTTTCTTCTGGCTGTTCTGGAACTCACTCCATAGATCAGGATAGCCTTGAACTCACAGAGATCCATCTGCCTCTACTTCCCGGTTGCTGGGATTAAAGATATGTACCACCATAACCAGGTTTCCTGCCATGATTTCTATCAATGTGCCTTAGGTTCCAAGTGATTTGCTCTTCCCTACAAAAATCCCCTCTCCAATTTGCACCTGTTTTTAAAGTGCCTTCCTATGATATGTACAATGTATTAAACTGAGATACTCGCTTCCTATGAAGTCTTTCCTGTTTGTTTTTGTTTGTTTGTTTGTTTTGCAGCTGTTGGTTTTCTGTTTGTTTTATTTTGTTTACTTTTTGCCTGTCTGTTTGATATTTTGGCTTGGAAGGTCTCCTAGCCCTTCTCAATTCCCCATCCTTTCATCATATGCTTTTCTGTCGTCCTTCCTGCTACTGATAGCCTCAGTTTCCCTTTGTCTCTCATTGGTCAGCTTGCTTTTGTTTAGTAGCATAGCAGTACACAGAGTCTCAGTTTTCTAAGGCATTTTTGAAATGAGATCATATAGTTTCTAAAGTGGTTTTCTTAGTAAGCATAAAATTCATATGCATAGAAGACAATTAACTTATTGCAGAAAAGGTGCCACCGTGGGACTCAAAGCAGGCCTGACACTGTGGCCTTTCCACAAGTAGGAGACTCACAGACCTGACAACTGTTCATCTTCTCGATGGCAATGACAGCACCACCCCATGTTCCTGTTCTGTCTGGAGAGGTGGTGGGGAGCTGCTTCTTTAGGAGGCTGAGCGTTACTAGAGCTGATGAATCTGTGAATCCCAATTCATCTCTTTCCCTTCAGAGATAATGCTGGCTCTCTAAAAGCTTGTAACAGGAAAATGACTGTGATTTGTGACAGAAGCAACCAGGTTGGGGAATAGATTATTCAAACATCCGACAGTTGTCTGAAGTAACTAAACAGGAAGTCAGTTGCTTCTACAACCATATCTGAAATGTGTACAAAAGAAGAATAGGCAGGTTACAATGCCTGTTTATTTTCAAAGGGCTGAGTGTTTTATAACAGCCCTTGTTAAATCATTACAGCCATTTTCTCTTATCTCTAAGGTGTAGATATGAATACTTAGATGATTTAAAACAACTTCAAAACCATAATTTTCTAAGGTAATTTCTGACCTCATCCTTTCATTACCGTCAAAGTAACATTTATAGAATAAACAGGTTGATTGTAAGACAGAGATGGACAAGCTTGGGCCATCCACTAGCACTCTTTGTGATGATGAAGATACTTAGTAATGCGCACTGTCTCAGTACAGCAGCCCCAGTCATATGGAAGGAATATGTAATATGAATAAGTAATATGGAAGTAATAAGGAAGGAAGTGTAAATTGTATTGAAATAAAACTAAGTCAGTTGCTAGCTGTTGTCATAGTTCTGGTTTGATTCTCCCTCTGATTGGTTCCTGGTGACCTTAATCATGCTTTGTAACATCTGTGGCCCTGCCTCCTTTGTGTATCTCTCTCAGCAGTAGATATTAAAGGCTCTCTCTACATGCCAATCACACACTGCTTGTGTTCCCATTCCTAAAGAGCCAAGTGAAGAGTTGCCAGTCTAGGGTCAGATTTATTTTTTAAATTATTTGAGTTTGATATTGGAATCAGCTTGCTAGAAGAGCCTATATAAGAGGTATGAACACTGTTTTATTATTATTTGTAGCCCCATACCTCAAGTCCCAGAAGTGTGTGTGTGTGTGTGTGTGTGTGTGTGTGTGTGTACAACCCTGTCCATTTTGCTTCTTGCTTCTCAGCTGAATTTCACTTTTGTTTTTATTTTGCAGTACGAATGTCCTTTACAATTCTGTCCTACATTAACCTTTAAAACAAATGGTAAATATCATTAACTGTTACTAAAATTGCTAATGCCTAACATTGTCTCACTGTACGAGAGTAACAGAATAAAGGTAAGAGTGTAGACATTCGTTGAATTCATGTTAGATGTCAGCTGCTCAGTTAATATCTTATCTTACTAACACAATAACAATACAAGGATTAAAAAAGGTAAGCTAATATTACAATTACCTTTGTATGGAAAACATGCTATAACTTATCTTTATTTAAATGCATGTATTATAAGACACCAACTAGTAGAGCTTATATTCCCCTTGTTGCTACCTTGTATGAAGACGTATAAGTATGTCAAAGTCATTTGTAACTCTGTAATTAAAGTATATTAAGTACCTCTATTGTTTTTATTAACATTAAAAGTTAATCCATATGCAATGAGCAGCATGTATTGAATATTTATTTTCCAATTTCCACAGTGTTTTATAAGCAAACATCAAAGTGCTCATTCTTTTGATTCCCCCAATAGTGACTTCTACACTTTCTACTTAAATAGACTTCATTAGCTCCTTTCTACTGTTCAGCTTACCTAACAAATCTTTATTTTGGTTATTGTGGGTTTTTTTTCAGAGCTGGGGACCGAACCCAGGGCCTTGCGCATGCTAGGCAAGCGCTCTACCACTGAGCTAAATCCCCAACCTCGGTTTTTGTGGTTTTTGATAGCTCATATTTTTATTTGTTAGATATTTTCTATTCCTTCCCTAAAGCTTTCTGTTTTTTCCCATTTGTGTTAAGAGTAGCTTCTTACTGAAGCCCTTTCAGGTTGGCTGCTTTAAAATATGTATCCAATACTTTCACACCACTGTAATCCTGGTGATGTCATCTATTAGTTACCTTTCCCCTTCACTTTGAGATCCCTCTGACTCTTGGTTATAGGTAGTTTTGTTTTAATTCAAAATGTGTATTTTCATTACATATCATGAGATTCTGAATCTTGTTCAGATGATCGGTTCCTGTTAGTGTACTTTAAGCTTACTCTGGACTAGGAAAAGAAAGGGCCCACGGTAGCTACTAGAAGGTGGAGTTAGAATGCAGACTCTGCCTCTTTACTTTGCCGGAACACCGAAAGTGGAGGAGCTCTTCATTAAGGCTGGGTGCTAGTCAAAGTCCTCACTCTTCAGGAGGCTTCCTCTTGACAGTACCCTAAGAAGGAGGGTTTTCCATATATTAAACCATCCCTGCATACCGGGGATGAAGCCTACTTGGTCATGATGGAGGTGTTCTTGGATGCGTTTTGCAAGAATTTTATTGAGTATTTTGCATCGATATTCATTGCTTTTGATAGCTGAGTAGTACTCCATTGTGTAGATGTACCACATTTTTTGAATCTATTCCTCTATTAAAAGACATCTGGGTTCTTTCCAGCTTCTGGCTATTATAAATAAGGCTGCTATGAAAATAGTGGAGCATGTGTCTTTGTTGTATGTTGGAGCATCTTTTGGGTATATGCCCAAGAGTGGTACAGCTGGGTCCTTAGGTAGTGTAATGTCCAATTTTCTGAGGAACCTCCAGACTGACTTCCAGAGTGGTTGTCCCAGTTTGCAATCCCACCAACAATGGAGGAGTGTTCCTCTTTCTCCACATCCTCGCTAGCATCTGCTGTCACCTGAGTTTTTGATCTTAGCCATTCTGACTGGTGTGAGGTGGAATCTCAGGGTTGTTTTGATTTGCATTTCCCTGTTGACTAAGGATGTTGAACATTTCTTTAGGTGCTTTTTGGCCATTCGATAATCCTCAGCTGAGAATGTTTTGTTTAGCTCTGTACCCCATTTTTAATAGTGTTATTTGGCTCTCTGGAGTCTAACTTCTTGAGTTCTTTGTATATTTTGGATATTAGCTCTCTATCAGATGTAGGATTGGTAACGAACTTTTCCCAATCTGTTGGTTACCATTTTGTCCTAATGACAGTGTCCTTTGTCTTCCAGAAGCTTTACAGTTTTATGAGGTCCCATTTGTTGATTCTTGATCTTAGAGCATAAGCCATTGGTGTTTTGTTCAGGAAATTTTCCCCAGTGCCCATGTGTTCGAGACACTTCCCTACTTTTTCTTCTATTAGTTTGAGTGTATCTGGTTTGATGTGGAGGTCCTTGATCCATTTGGACTTAAGCTTTGTACAGGGTGATAAGCATGGATCGATCTGCATTCTTCTACGTGCTGACCTCCAGTTGAACCAAAACCATTTGTTGAAAATGCTATATTTCTTCTATTGAATGGTTTTAGCTCCTTTGCCAAAGATCTATTGGCTATAGGTGTGTGGGTTCATTTCTGGGTCTTCAGTTCTGTTCCACTGATCTATCTGACTGTCTCTGTACCAATACCATATAGTTTTTATGACTATTGCTCTGTAATACTGCTTGAAGTCAGGGTTGGTGATTCCCCCAGAAGTTCTTTTATTGTTGAGTATAGTTTTCACTATCCTGGGTTTTATGTTATTCCAAATTAATTTGCAAATTGCTCTTTCTATCTCTATAAAGAATTGAGTAGGAATTTTGATGGGGATTGCACTGAATCTGTAGATTGCTTTTGACAAAATCACCATCTTTACTATATTAATCTTGCCAATCCATGAGCATGGAAGATCTTTCCATCTTCTGAGATCTTCCTCAATTTCTTTCTTCAGAGATTTGAAGTTCTTGTCATACAGATTTTTCACTTGCTTGGTTAAAGTCACACCAAGATATTTTATGTTATTTGGGACTATTGTGAAGGATGTCATTTCCTTAATTTCTTTCTCATCCTGTTTATCCTTTGAGTAGAGGAAGGCTACTGAGTTGTTTGAGTTAATTTTATACCCCGGCACTTTGCTGAAGTTGTTTATCAAGTTAAGTAGTTCTCTGATGGAACTTTTGGGGTTGCTTAAGTACACTATCATATCATCTCCAAATAATGATATTTTGATTTCTTCCCTTCCAAATTATATTCCTTCAACCTCCTTTCACTGTTATTGCTCTGACTAGGACTTCGAGAACTATATTGAATAAGTAGGGAGAGAGTGGGCAGCCTTGTCTAATCCCTGATTTTAGTGGGATTGCTTCAAGTTTCTCTCCATTTAGTTTGATGTTAGCTACTGGTTTGCTGTATATTGCTTTTGGTATATTTAGATATGGACCTTGAATTCCTGATCATTCCAGGACTTTTATCATGAAGGGGTGTTGAATTTTGTCAAAAACCTTCTAAGCATTTAATGAAATGACCATGTGGTTCTTATCTTTGAGTTTGTTTATATACTGGATTACATTGATGGATTTTTGTACATTAGACCATCCCTGCATCCCTGGGTTGAAGCCTACTTGATCATGATGGATGATCATTTTGATGTGTTTTTGGATTCGGTTTGTGAGAATTTTATTGAGTATTTTTGTGTCAATATTCATAAGGGAATTTGGTCTGAAGTTCTCTTTCTTTGTTGGGTCTTTGTTTGGTTTAGGTATAAGAGTAATTGTGGATTCATAGAAGAATTGGTAATTATCCATCTTTTTTATTTTTGTGGAATAGTTTGGATAGTATTGGTATGAGGTCTTCTATGAAGGTCTGATAGAATTCTGCACTGAACCCATCTGGATCCTGGGCTCTTTTTTGGTTGGGGAGACTTTGATGACTAGCTTCTATTTCTTTTAAGAGTTGTGGGTTGTTTAGATGATTTATTTGTTCTGATTTAACTTTTGGTACCTGGTATCTGTCTAGGAAATTGTCCATTTCCGCAGATTTTCAATTTTGTTGAATATGAGCTTTTCATAGTAGGATCTGATGATTTTTAATTTCTTCAAATTCTATTGTTATGTCTCCCTTTTCATTTCCAATTTTCTTAATTTGGATAAACTCTCTGTGACCTCTGGTTCATCTTGCTAAGGGTTAATCTATCTTGTTGATTTTCTCAAAGAACCAGCTCCTGCTTTTGTTGATTCTTTGTATAGTCCTTCTCATTTCTAATTGGTTGGTTTCAGCCTAAAGTTTGATTATTTCCTTGCCTTCTATACTCCTCTTCAGTTTTATTTATTTTTTTGTTCTAGACTTTTAAGGTGTGCTCATCAAGCTGCTGAATGTTTTCTTTTTTGTTTTTTTTTTTTTTGGAAACACTCAGAGCTATGTGTTTTCCTCTTAGTACCGCTTTCATTGTGTTCCATAAGTTTAGGAATGTTGTATCTGCATTTTCATTAAATTCTGTCTTTAATTTCTTTTTTTATTTCTTCCTTGATCAAGTTGTCATTGAGTAGAGCATTGTTAAACTTCCTTGTATATGTGGTTATTCTGTGGTTATTGTTGTTATTGAATAGCAGCCTTAATCCTTGGCAAACTGATAGGATGTATGAGATAATTTCTATATTCCTATATCTGCTGAGGCCTGTTTTGTGACCAATTATATGGTCAATTTGGAGAAGGTTCCATGAGGTGCTGAGAAGAAGGTATATCCTTTTGTTCAGGATAAAATGTTCTATAAATATTTGTTAAATCCAATTGGTTCATAACTTCTGTTAGTTTCTCAACGTCTCTGTTTAATTTCTGTTTCCATGATCTGTCCAGTGATGAGAATGGGGTGTTGAAATCTCCTACTATTATTGTGTGAGGTGCAATGTGTGCTTTGAGCTTTAGTAAGGTTTCTTTTATGAATGTAGGTGCCCCTGCATTTGGAGCATAGATATTTAGGATTGAGAGTTCATCTTGGTGGATTTTTCCTTTGATGAACATGAAGTGTCCTTCCTTATCCTTTTTAATGACTAGGGTGAAAGTCAATTTTATTTGATATTAGAATGGCAACTCCAGCTTGTTTCTTTGGGCCATTTGCTTGGAAAGTTGTTTTCCAGCCATTTACTCTGAGGTAGTGTCTGTCTTTGTCTCTGAGGCATGTTTCCTGCATGCAGCAAAATGCGGGGTCTTCTTTACGTACCCAGTCTCTTAGTCTATGTCTTTTTATTGGGCACTTGAGTCCTTTGATGTTGAGAGATATTAAGGAATAGTGATTGTCACTTCCTGTTATTTTCATTGATATAGGTGGAATTATGTTTGTTTGTCTCTCTTTTGGTTTCATTGCAAGGAAATTATATTCTTGCTTTCTGTACAGTATAGTTTCTCTCCTTGTGTTGGAGTTTTCCATCTATTATCCTTTGTAGGGCTGGATTTGTAGAAAGATATTATGTAAATTTGGTTTTGTCATGGAATATCTTGGTTTCTCCATCTATGTTAATTGAAAGTTTTGCTGGATACAATAACTTGGGCTGGCATTTGTGTTCTCTTAGGGTCTGTATAATATCTGTCCAGGATTTTCTGGATTTCATAGTCTCTGGTGAGAAGTCTGGTGTAATTCTTATAGATCTGCCTTTATATGTTACTTGACCTTTTTCCCTTACTGCTTTTAATATTCTTTCTTTATTTTGTGCATTTGGTGCTTTGACTATTATGTGACAGGGGGAATTTCTCTTCTGGTCCAATCTATTTGGAATTCTGTAGGCTTCTTGTATGTTTATGAGCATCTCTTTCTTTAGGTTAGGGAAGTTTCCTTCTATAATTTTGTTGAGGATATTTACTGGCCCCTTAAGTCGGGAGTCTTCACTTTCTTCTATACCTATTATCCTTAGGTTTGATCTCTTCAATGTGTCCTGGATTTCCTGTCTGTTTTCGGCTAGGAGCTTTTTAGCTTTTCACACTATTTTTGACAATTGTGTTAATGTTTTCTATGGTCTCTTTTCTACCCCTGAGATTCTTCTATCTCTTGTATTCTGTTGGTGATGCTTGTGTCTATGACTCCTTGTCTCTTTCTTTGGTTTTCTATATCCAGGGTTGTCTCCTTTTGTACTTCCTTTATTGTTTCTATTTTCATTTTCAATTCCTTCACCTGTTTGGTTGTGTTTTCCTGTAATTCTTTCAGTGATTTTTGTGTTTCCTCTCTAAGGGCTTTTACTTGTTTACTTGTGCTTTCCTGCATTTCTCTAAGGGAGTTCTTTATGTCTTTCTTAAAGTCCTCCATTATTATCAAAAAATGTGATTTCATATGTAAATCTTGCTTTTCTGGTGTGTTTGGATATCCAGTATTTTCTTTGGTGGGAGTACTGGGCTCTGATGATACCAAGTAGTCTTGTTTTCGGTTGATTAGGTTCCTGCACTTGCCTCTAGCCATTGGGTTGTCTCTGGTGTTTGCTCGTCTTGCTGTTTCTGGGAGTAAATTGGCCCTGCTGTAGGCCTCTGTGTCAGCTCCTGTAGAATTGTTTTCCTCTTTTGTTTCAGCCTTTCCTGAGAACAAGTGCTCTGCTCTCAGCTGTGGCTGCACTCCTGAAGACTGTCTTCCAGCTCTAGGTGCCGGCAGTAATGAAAGGGTCCTGCCCCTGATTGCTCGTGTAGGTCCTTGCACTCCTTGGGCACAGTTGGCACTATGCGACTCCTTCTTTGGTCTGGACTGTGGGCAGAGGGTATTCTCCTCTGACTTCTCAGGAGTATCCACACTTGTGAGGTTCCAGCTCTCTCCCCCATGGGATTTAAGTGCAGGGAGCTGTTTGGCAGGATCAGTTCTGTCCTGGGTGCAGATCAGAACCGCGGGTACTGGCGGCTGTCTGTTCCTATATCCCTCTGTCCCGAGGCACTGTGCAGTTTCCCCTTGGACCAGGGATGTGGGCCCAGGTGTACAGAGGTGGCAGTCTGTCCTGCGGCCTCAGGATGTCTGCACTCCTGGGTGGTCCACTCTCTTCCCCACCATAGCCCTTTTCTAATAATCTAGAGACCGCAACATCTACCATTGAGTCCTCTTCATAAATGAGAATATATGTGTGCTCCACAAAGATTGTCTACATGATTTTCATGCATTTTACTGATGTTAAAATACTTAACTTTAATATTACTTTAATATCTCCTATATGTAGATTGTCTAGTCCAGACATACTGGTTATGATGGGTGAATATTTTATAGTCATTACAGTTCAGTAGTCTTTGAAGAATGACATTAGGTAGTCTTCGTAGACGAACATTGCTTATAAGAATCTATTCAACAATGATAAAATTGTCTCTGTAGACAAACAAAAAAGAGTGTGTGTGTATCATGTGCCTCAGAAGGGATACTGTCATCACACAGCTGCATGTGATGTGAACATCTGGCTAGCGTGGACAAGTCCTTTTGGCCCAGCTCCAAAATCCACAGGGTTGTTGCCAGGGCTACCACATGGATAATGCCTTAGGATATTATTGCTGTGATGAAACACTATGTCCAAAGCGACTTGGGGAGAGAAGGGTTTATTTGGCTTATACTGACACATCATGGTCCATCAGTGAAGGACGTCAGGATAGACACTCAAACATGGCAGTAAACTGAAGATAGGAGCTGATGCAGAGGCCATGGAGGAGTGCTGCTTCCTGGCTTGCTCATCATGGATTGCTCAGCCAACATTCTTATAGAATGTAGGACCACTATTCTACAGATGGAACCAGCAACAAGAGCTGGGCTCTCCCTGAACCAATCATTAATTTAAAAAATTCGAACCTCAGGTATGCCTAAAGACTGATTTTAGGGAGAGATAATTTTTGAACTGAGGCTTCCTCCTTTCCAGTACTCTAGCTTGTGTCAAGTTGGCATAAAATTAGCCAGCATAGGTGAGGAGATTTGGTATATTTTGTGAGTCTTCAAGCTATTTTTTCTCTTTATTTTCATTGTCGGAATATCTCCTTTCTTCTGGCCTTTTCTTTCATGGAATAAGAGCTCCACCTACTACTGGTTATTTAGATGAGAATACATCCATTGTTTAACACTGCTGGATTACTGCTCTGATGGTTTTGTTTCTTAGCACCCCTGCTGTAGTACAGAGAAAAGGAGTTCTACTTGTGCTTACAAATATGAAGTTTCAGCATGTGTGTGGTAAGCTAGATTTAGCTTTCTCTTTCTCACTCCGGGGAGAGAGTTTTGTGCATCATATTCTGGTTCCTCATAGTCTGACTCTAGTGATAAAATTAGACCCACTTTGAGTTACCTTGGTGGTGGGGAAGTATGAAATAATTAGAATGTAGTCCTGCAAAGCCTAGAAATTCCTCAGTGCTGTAACTAGGGTATAGGGATTGGGTTCTTATATCCCAGTATTTTCAGGATACAATTACACTTTATCCTAAAATAAGAGTCTACGTGTTCCATAAAGAGAAGGCTAGTAAATATTTCAGTCTTTAGGACACATAGTCTCTGCTATAACCATCAATTTCTGCAATTGTAGCACAAAAGCAGATAAATGATCCGTAAATAAATAAGCATGGCTATGCTCCAGTAAAATTTTATTTATGAACGTTCAATCAAAATCTCATATATAAAATAATAAATCTAACGTTATTGGAAATAACAAGAAGAAGAATTTTGTAACACATTTTTGTTTGTTTATTTGCTTTACTTGTATATATGTGTGTGTGTGTGTGTGTGTGTGTGTGTGTGTGTGCAATGTCATAAAAATGTTTGCTACCTAGGACTGGAGTCAATAGAATGTTGTGAACCACCATGTGTGCTGGGAATTGAATCAGAGTCCTCTGCAAGAGCAACAAGTGTTCTTAACTCCTGAGATATCTCTGTAGCCGTAGCCCCTACAATCATTTTTAAATGTGAATTATTCTTTGGTTACTAGTCACACAGAAGCAAGGTAGACTGGACTTGAATGATACACCTTGCTTTGCTAATCCCTGTCATGATAGATGTTTACTAGGTAAGTTCTTTCACCCAAAGGGACATGGTGCTTTCTTTTAGTGAAACAAAAGTATCATTGTTCCTAAGATAAGTTCTGATAATCAGGATATAATATTTCATATTTAATCCTTGATATTCAGGTACCTGTGAATCTATACCTTCTGATTTATAAAAAGTTCCATGAATTATCTAGAAACTATTGTTGATGACACAATGTCCAAAAGGTCTACTGACTTTGCTCTCCTGTTTTCACAGTAGAACCTGCATTGATTCTATCTCTGACAACTGTTATTTTGTTATGTTAAGTATATTCTCCATTTACTTCTTCTTATAAGTTAATACTGTACTTATACAGCTTCTGAGTCATGACGAAAGTATGAAACCTGGACCAGAATATTTTCTTAAGGCTAGTTTTACCTTTTTTAAAAAAGAAATCTCTTTAAGAAAGTCTCAGGTGCCAGGAATCCAAGAGGTCCCTAGGACCCAATAGGGATGATACTAGCTGAAATACCCAACAAAGGGGAGAGAGAGAGACCATATCCAATGGATAGGCACAGCCCCTGGTTAAGGGATGGGGCTACCCACACATCTCAAATATATTAATCCAGAATTGCTCTTGTCAAAAGGAAATTCAGGCACAAAGAGTGGAGCAGAGATTGAAGGAAAGACCATCCAGGGACTGCCACACCTTGGGATCTATCCCATCTGCAGACACCAAACACAGACACTATTGCTGATGCCAAGAAGTGCTTGCTGACAGGAGCCTGGTATAGCTGTCCCCTGAGAGACTGTGCCAGAGTCTGACCAATACAGATGCTGATGCAAACAGCCAGGCACCAGACTAAGTGCAGGGACCCCAGTGGGGGAGTTAGGGGAAGAACCGAAGGGGCTGAAGCAGGCAGCAACCCCGCAGGAAGAACAACATCAACCAAATCAGACCCCAAGGCTCCCAGGGACTAAACCACCAACCAAAGAGTGTATATGGAGGAACTCATGGCTCCAGCTGCATATGGAGCAGAGGGCCTTATCTGCCATCAATGGGAAGGGAACCTCCTGGCCTTGTGGAGGCTTGATAACCCAGCATAGGGGAATGCCAGGGGCTGAATTGGAAAGGGGTACGTGGCTGGGGGAGCAGCCTCATAGAAGCAAGGGGAATGGGGCAGGGGATGGGTGTTTAACTGGGAAGAGGGATAATATTTGAAATGTAGATAAGTAAAATAACCAATAAAAAGAAGAGCCAAGGAGTCATCTGCTGTTGGTTAAAATGGAGTGATGCGTTTTACAAGTCACATAAAAGCTGCAGGAGATTTGACTCAGGTGGAATAATAAGGTGATTATTTTTCTTATGTGTTATGAAGACTAACAGTTAGCATTTAGGAACAAAGTCTGAGTCCCTCAGAGATGTTCAAGCCAGTGTGACTATTTGTCTCTTGACCATCTCCATGTACATAGCACCACAGTCACAAATACCTGTAGCCAAATTAGACTTCCCCTGTGTTCATGCCTCTGCATTAGCATCTGTCCACAGCTGCAAGGCTGACTGGGGAATTGAAGAGGGCTTTGAAGCTCTGTCATTGGAGTGGACAGAAGGGAAAAGTGCTGGAAATGTGTTTATATTCCCAAGTGTCTACAACAAAGGAAAGCATAACCTGTGTGATACTCAGATTGTTTTTGCCAGGAAGTCTCTACTGAATTTGAGTCCAGAATGACTGATCTATAGTTATTCCATAATTTGGTATTTGTAGAGTGACAGAAGGGTTGTTTCCTTTGGGATCTTCATTTTCATCTCAAAACAAAACATGCACATGCAATTTTAAACAGGCTACTTCAATTATAGAAGCTAATCAGAGGGATTGTAGTATCTTTATTTCTAAGATAAATCATTAACTTAACATTTATTGTGTGCAACTATGTACAACTATTTAGGCTTTTTTTTAAGAACAGTAATATCTCCATTCTGCTAATGACAGTCAAACATTTCAAAAGATCTTTGAAGTTCTGTCATATTTGTTTATTGGACAGGTGGTTTGGAAGCAACTTTCATTTGCTATTCTGAAAAATGCAGAAGTTATTCAGGAGCCAACCACAAAAAATAGGATTGAATTTGAATCTTTCCATAATGTCTACCCTTTTCCTTAAATAATTACTGGGTAACTACTATTAAATTACTTATTCGTCCAAACACCAGGTGTGTAAAGCTCACTAAAATATAATCAATTTCTTTATTTTATGTGTGTGAGCACACTGTCACTGTCTTCAGACACACCAGAAGAGGGCACCAGATGTCCATTACAGATGGTTATGAGCCACCATGTGGATACTGGAAATTGAACTCAGGACCTCTTGAAGAGTAGTCAGTGCTCTTAACCACTGCGCCATCTCTCTAGGCTGACCAGATGCTCCAATGAAGTTGTGATTACTTTAGCTCTTGCCTCCAAACCTGATGATCCTGAGTTTAGTCCTTGGCACCCACTTGATGGAAAAAGAATTCTTTCAAGTTGTCTTTCAACTTACACACACTATATAATAAAAGTTTTTTTAAGTATAGTCAATTTCTCCTGGAAACTATTGGTATTCTATGCAATCATGTTATAAATATTTGCAATGCATAGCACATAGAGAGAACAACACAGAAAGACATTCTGATCTTTTAATAAGAAAAAATAGGAATTGTCAACATCGTTTAGGTAGATACACAGAACTCAAGCTCAGTTAAAGCTTCGAAGCAGAAAGAAGACAACATTAATTCTGCCTGAAGGGCCTATTCATGCAAATAATGTAAGAGATACTACTGAGAGATATCAGTCCGGCCAAGGAGAGGAAGCACAGGGCATTTCAAGCAGTTTCAGTGGAGGTATTACTAAGCCATTTCACCCTAGGTTTTCTGGGGAGTATTTGCTCCGTGTTAAGGGAAAGCTTAGTCAGAAACAAGAGTATCAGAAGGGAACAGAGCTCTCCATTCTTCATTTCAAGTGAGATCGCTGCTGTTTGGAAGGACTGGGAAGTTGGGTGAATTTTTAGCAAAAAACACCCTAAATCAGTGTAGTTATATGGTACATATTATGACACTTCTTATGTTTATATATATTATATATATATATATATATCATCCACAGATACATATCATTGATATCTGCATTTACATCTATATGTTACTATCGCTCATTGTGTATCATTGTGAGGAGTTAAAATGAGACTAATACTTTCTTGTTTCTTACTATGACCTAAGTCACATCAAAATAGCACTGTTCAAAGGTACATCTTTGAACATTTTTTGAGGCAGGTGTCAGCCCAGTTTAGATGGTATCTAGTTTGGAAATAAATTCTTTTCCAGAAAATTTTTAAAGTATTGTTAAGCTGTTTTTTCTTATACACACATGCGTGCACACACGCACACACACACACACATACACACACTACAACCACCACCATATACACAGACTCACACACATGCACACACAGAGAAACACATGAGCACACACACACAAACTCACACATGTGCATTAACACACACATACATATCGATACATACAGTGTGTAGAAACCACAGTAACAATAAAAAACATGTACTGGCTGAGGAAACTCTGAAACCTTTGAATAAGAATATCTTGAGAACTTTGCTTTCTACTTAATGGTTATGATATTTGTGTCAAAGTGAAAGTGAATAGAGTGGGATTTTTATCATTTACTTTGATAAAATATAATTTACACCCTTATAAAAATCCTGTATTTTATAAGACACTTATGCTAAGTAACTGTCACTACTACCTATCTGCGAAATCATTTTTTCATCACAAACTGGAACACTGAAGATCCAGCTCTGCAAAAATCTCCACCTACTCCCATTTTCTTCCATACACAGGCCCCTAGGTAACAATTACCGTTTTAACTTTGTGGACTAACTGATCTGAGTACTTACTATAAGTGGATCCGTGAAAGTTTTATTCTAAGTACTCACACAACTGTCCTTTTATTTGATTTTGGTTTCTTGAGACAAAATCACACACTAGTTCAGGCTGACCTGAAATTCATTATGCAGCCTAGGCCTCAAACGTGTGAGAATTCTCATGCCTCAGCCTTTCAAGTGTTGGGATTACAAATGTGAGTACTACACAGGGGTGTAAACGTTCTGTTGGGACAGGCTTATTTCATTTAGCATAATTTCCTCAGTGTTCATCCATGTTGCTTTATCTACAAAGATTTTGTGTTTACGTTTAAACTATAATCACTCTGTATTTGTCACACTTCCCAGTCTCTGTTTTATTCATGGACATTTAGATTGTTTTACTTTTTATTTACCAATATCATTGTTTTATTTTTATTTATTTTTGTCATTCCCCAGCATCAACCCAAATTTTGTTATTTTCTTGATATCTTCTCATGATATTCCCTATTCAGAAGACCTGGTCTCATGTTTGGGAAGTCAACCTACTACCATACATGTCAGTATAGACCGCTTCATCAGCAATATTGGTTGTACTGCTTCATATAAATATTCTCGGTATTTCAATGCCTGAATAATAGAGATCTGTCATCACATTGATGTGTCTAACTCCCCTACGACAGCTGAAAACCTTAGGACAAATATACACCGTCGCTTAGTAATCACCATAGTCTCCATTCCCAGATCTCGAGCAGGACATGTAACACACATTTAAGAAAACAAACATTTGTTCAACTGCAGAATTAGCCAGAAGTCACCTCTCTTTACACAATCAGGCCTTAAACCGGTGGATTTTTCTCCACTAGTAAAATATTGGGTGTTCAAAGTATAAGATAGTCTATAAACCAGAGGCACTGTATAGTTTATTGACTTTCTGTACACGTAGCCTTAGTCATCACACAAATATTTAAATCTTCCATAGCAATTCCCTCTTTTACGGTAAACCTAGCATCGATTTAGGTTTTTGCTCTTGGACTTATTTGTTTTAAAATATTTCTGACAGGCTTTGCTTTGTTGTTCCTGAAATTTCATGTCCCTGATATTTACAAATCAAGCGATGTTCCAGTGGCCTCTTCTAAGGTGCGACCTTCATCTCTGCTCATCATGTTCTTGGTGTCCCTTCTGCTTTCTTGTTCCTGTCCTCCTCTCTACCCGTGCTTGTTTTCACTAAACTTATTTACTCAGTTTAATGGTCTCAGCTGCTCATGGGTCAGCTTTGAGACCCTCTTCATGCTTCTTTGATTTTTCTCAAATATTCCTCTGCTTAACGGGTTTCTAGTCGTTGCATCAATAGCATAGAAAGCTTGAAGTCTTTACCTGAAGCTTTCCCGACTATGTCTTCGATTTAACTTATTAGCATTGAAAATTTCAAAATGGGGAGTTAAAAATCCAAAATCTGTGCTAGAAACTTATAGTTAAAAACCATTAGCACAGAAAATCCCCAGCATGGATGCGTATGTATCTAGTATGGTGTCACAATTCCATTTTGAAGACATCATCTCCTTTCATGTGCACATTCCCCTCAAGTGGAAGCCAGGTGATTGCTGATAGAAATTTAGATTAGTGCACAGGTAGAATAAAACTTCCTCCTAAGGGAGAGACTCATGGGAACAGATGAAGGGAGTATAAGTCTGCTTTGGTGGTGAAGGCGATAGGGCAAGAGAATCCAAGGTGTTGGAAGCTCACAGCAGTTCAGTGGTATTCCCATACCTGAATTTCAATGCAGAAAGCAACAGGGGATCATGCTGGAAGAGAAAGATCAAAGCTGGGCATTTTTCTTTCCCTCATTAATGTATAATTCCATCCCTTGTGAATCTACTATCTCCCTACCGAAGCACAGCTTTTTAGAGTAATCACAATTTTAGTATATTTAATTGAATATTCGTTTTAAGTAGGCTAGTCTTTGGAGATGAGAAGCTGATTGATATTAACAGTAATTAGTTTCATGCTCTCACTGGTTCTCTTTGTATCACTGTAATTCAAACATGGTAGTTTGTTCATAAGTATTCAATCTATACTGACTCTGTTGAGTAGCAGCGGTTGATGTTTGGGACACTGACCTTAGTTGAATTTTACTTGGGTTAAGTTCACTGTGGTCACCTTAAGGGTCTCAGTTCAATAACGAACATGTTATTTAATTTCAGCCAATGAGAAGGGGTTAAAGTTTAGAGGAAGAATTAGGGAAAGAACTAAGCCTAAGTTCTCTATTCTTCAAAGTTATTACCTTAAGCATGTGACTCAAAGGCCTATATGAATAGGACAAAGGCAATACTACCAATAGCAACATGGGAGGAGGATCAAAGGTCCTTTAGCCGACGGTTGAGCTATAAACTCCACTAGCTTGGGACTCAAACTTAGACAGACCTTCCATTATAAAAGCTTACAAGTTTCTTTTCTATTTAATCCACTTTGGATATGCTCATCTCTAACTTAAATTCATGTGCATTCCGAATGATACTTGACCTTTGTGACCTTCAGCAGACACCTGTGTGACCTTCAATGACCATAACCCTTTTGAGCCTCATTTCCCTTATCTGAAAAATGAATATAATTATGTCTGGTAGAGTTTTTCATGAATATCATTTGAGGTTCAGAACAAAGCCTGAGGGAGGGCACAGGAATTGATCCTTGCTGAGAGCTTAACTTTGTGATGTGACTATTCATTGCTTTTAGGAATGGTGGAGACTAGGGAAGGAGGAATCCACTAATAATGTCTCTATAAAATGGCAGGAAACTGCATGCCTATGATCTCCCTTTCAAGCAGATGGTTTAGATTGTTGATATTTATTCTCCAAGGTACCTTGTATTCTACAGGAAGGTCACAGGAAGGCAGAGGAGTGAAGACGACAGTTAGAAAAAGACACATATAGAAAAGTCATAGCAAAGGCAAAACTTAAATGCTAAGTAGGACTTAGGTGAAAACGGAAAACATTTTAAGAATAGAAACAGGTACAGAATCTTTGAGTTGGGCAATAACTTGGTGAAGGAAGAAAGGAAGCGGGTGAGGAAAAGCATGATGATCAGGGGAAATTTGGTATGGGTAGAGAATCTTGCAAGATCAAAGAGGATGGGACTTGCTGGACAAGATGACGTTTTCTGAATTACCTAAGTGTAAGATGAGGTCATTAGATGACGTAATATACACACACATACCCATGTTCATGGGTCTTAAGGGATAAGTAAAGGAGATGAATTAGTTTGGCGGTGTGAATGTGTGATACCTGTCTCAGTCTGTGGTGGTGACAGAGGAGATGGGACTGGGATGCACATGAACGGTTGTCTCCGCTCCAGTTAATTGTTTTGCTTATTGATGGGAGGGATTATAGTGACTCTTGCAGACAGTGAAGCCAAGAATGACTCCCGAGTTTTAGGGAAATCAATGGGCAGATTTCTGTGATCAGAAAACTGAAGTTCACTTTTGACCATGTGAAGACTGGGTGTTTCCTGTATCAAGAGCTTTGGAAATTGGTGGTAGCTGTTAATAAGAAAATGAAGAATGGAAAGAACATGCCCAATTCCACATCTACTGGGAAGAAGTCTTCCAAAGTAGTTCTCCCTGCAAAATTGTCTTTAAAGAGTCAGTAAGAGAAGAGGGAACCACAGCCTAGTTAGAGTGGAGAGCGACAAATGCTGTAGCATAGACTTACAGAGGTGACAAACCAATGAGAAAGAATGAATAGGGGAAAAGCTAATATGGGAAATTGTGAGTGAATTAATGTCCTAATAACAGGTTTTAGTATTTGATATATCATCTAAGATCCAAGTAATGATGATGAGGATGGGAATTTAAAACTCATGGTTTTGAAACACAAAAATCCAAAATAATTTATTATGACACATCCTAAAACACAGGTCTATGTACATTACGTGCATATGTGCAAGTGTTCAGACACATGTGCAAGTGGTAGTTTGTGGGAATTGTTTAGGGGAAAACGATTCTCATAAAATTCATTGCTATTTCTTAGATAAGATTGGGCACCGAGGAGGAGTGTACACATGCTTTCTAAATGAATATATATCCCAAGATATGAGCTCTAGATTTTATTGGTGGAGATATTAATTTTAGATAGTATGGCGATGAAAATGAGAAATTTGAAGCTATCAGGGCTTGAGTACCATAAGCCCTCTGGACCTTGGCCTTTCTTTTTTTCAGCAGAGATATCTTTAAAAAATCATTAGTTCATTTCTCTGTTCAGTCCTTACAGTGCTCCACCTGTGCATTAAGTCTCTGTTGAGAGTCTACCCCAGGGACAGTATATATACATGCCCAGTAAGTACTGGTTGAATGAATGCAAGAGAATAGACTGAGTGAGTGCATGCTTAATGACTAGAGGAGTTCCGTAGGGAGTGAGCAGGTTCTAGATGAAGGGAGAGCAATAAACCAGACTTCAGGGTTGACATAGCTAAGTGGGAGGCAGTAATGAAGCTGCCTGGTCTGGTACTCCATCTGTACTGTGGGCATTAGTGATGTGCTCAAAGTAAGTCTTTGGAATTGAGGGGTTTCCCACAATGCTGTGTTCTTTCCTAACCCATGTTGTGTCCTATAGTCATTATACCACTTCTCAGCTCACAGGCCGAAGGCACCCTGTTTCCTTCCCACTTAGGCCTGATGAAATATTTTCTGTCACAGACACTTTCTTTGTATGACTCGTTTTCTCAGCTCTATTTGTTCATCTTTCCTAGCTCTCCACTGTGGTTTGAATCCACGGGGTATTGATCACCCTGCCCATGCTGACGGAATTAAACTGCAAATTGAAGGCGAAGGTGTAGAATCTCAATCCATTAAGAACAGAAATTTCCAGAAGGTATCTGACCAAAAAGGAACCCCCAAGAGACTTCAGGGAGAAGCTGAGACAGCAAAGGTGAGCTCTTGGCCAATTAAGCACTAAAAGTCTGAGGCTGGAGTCTTGCTAAGCCACGGTCAGCCACAGAGAAGGGCTACTAATGCTTCTGCTAATCACTGATGTATCTTTGGTAATATCAGTGCTGTGTCTCATTGATAAATGATAATATATGACAATGTTGTCTGAGTTCCATTTGGATGAAATCCAAACATGTGTGTCACTCTGTGTAAGAGGCTCTGGACCATGGATTAAAGCAAAGAGCCTCTCTTATCTAACAGTAATAGAGTTTAAACCTTTCTTCTTCCTTCCTTCCTTCCTTCCTTCCTTCCTTCCTTCCTTCCTTCCTTCCTTCCTTCCTTCATACCTTCCTTCCTTCCTTCCTTCCTTCCTTTCATTCTTTCTTTTGCACAAGTTATGCAACTTTAGGCTTCATATTCTCCATCCATAAATGATTCCTAAAATCTGCTTCCCCATTAGGATGAGCTGAATAAATGATTTTGTGCTTCTGAAAATGTTTTCTAAAAGCCTGATCCTAAGGGACTTTTGCTGACAAAGGCTATTCATGATAATAACTGACTTTTGTAAATATATGCGTATGTAGCAGATTTAAAGTACTCTTGGTGCTGGGGCTTATTATGTCTTTAATCATCCTATGAGTCAGACAATAGTAAACCGTAGTTGATGAAAATAAAGCTGTTCTATTTTGATGGAGGGTTAGTTTTTAGTCGTTGGCCTAAATGTAGGTGCCAAACAACTGAGGAAGTATGCATTGAAAGTATACCAAATAGTGCTGGGTGTCAACAACCTCCTATAAAGGCTTTCTCTTGTTACCCCCCAAAATGGTGTGCAAATACAAAGACCCACAAGCAGACATTAGAGGTTTCATGAGGGAGAGGGAGGGAAGGGAGGGAGGAAGAGAGAGAGAGAGAGAGAGAGAGAGAGAGAGAGAGAGAGAGAGAGAGAGAGATTAGAACACTCAGGTGTAGATGGGTTGTCTCCATCAAATCCCTCCCATCAGACCTCAGGGAACTCACTCAGAGGAGGAAGCAGAAAGAATATAAGAGTCAGAGGGGATGAAAGACTCCAAGAAATCAAGATCCTCTGAATCACCATGAGCAAAGGTCTTATGGATGCACAGAAACCAAGGAAGTGAGCACGGAGTCTGCATAGGGACCTCTGCTTATAATATTATGGTTTCCAGTTTGATGTTTTTATGGGACACCCAAGCATGTGAGTGAGATTCTTGGGTTCTTTCCTTTCTGTTGGCTTGTCCAACTTTGATAGGATAGTTTTTGTTTTATCTTGTAATATTTTATTTTCTTACATTTCTATCATTGTCTCTTAGAAGCATCTTCTTTTCTAATGAGAGACAGAAAGGGATTGGATCAGGATGGGAGGAGAAGTGGGGAGAAACTGGGAGGAGTGGGGGGAGGGGAAACTATAATTAGGATATATTGTTTGAGAAAAGAATCTATTTTCAATGAAAGGAAAAAAGTCACTGTATGGATTTTTTCTATAAAGTCAGGAACAATATCCATGCCCAAGTGTTGAGGATGTTCATTTTAGCTTTCTCATTGGAAATGGAGGGAATTGATCTTCGTAGACATTTGCTTGCTCTTTGTGTGTTTATTGAGTGAGTATATGCGAACTTTAGAAAGCGAACATAATGGAAACTGGAAGAAGGAAGGTCACCTGGCTGTTTTACCACAATCCTTGTGCCTCTCATCATGTTTTCTGGATTAAAATGTGATTTTGTTTTACCTGTAGCTGTGAATAATGATCATTGTTGCTTCCTCTCTGGCTAGATAATTAAAAACAGATGACATTACTCATGTGTATCTCTGGGTGTGATGTAAGAATTGGCGAATGATTGGTGAGGAAGGTATTGTGAGCAGCTTTCACTGAATATTTTTATGTGGAGAAATTGCACTTTAAAGGAAATTGCTGGACTGTCCGAGTTGGGCTTGTGAGCAGAGCTGGTGGTAAGTGAGATTAGCCATGGCATCTAAAGTTAATCAATCTGTGGTGTTTTAGAGTCATCTGAGGATACGGGGAAAACTATGCTTAGGGTCTGATTTTACTCAGGAAGATAAATCGAGCTTGGCAGCGTTAAAGATGTCTAAAATATTAAGAATCCAACTGGAAAAAAGAGAAAAAGTAGTTCTTGATATTTGTTTTATTTTTACTTCAAATGTAATTAAATATTTGCAGATTATATCTTTGTTCTTTAAAAATATTTACAGAAAATCGGTTCAGATCTTATGTGGTTTGATTGCTTCTGAGTTCATGTTGAGTGCGTGATTTTGTGCTTCTGCAGAAAAGAATGTACAATTCTGTAAAGCATCCCTCCGCCTTTTCAAAACAATAGACCATGTTTAGAAATTATGTTCATTGGATTTTGTCCAAATCATCCACAATAAAACAGAGAAACAGGAAGATTCTAAGGTCTTCACATTGACATGTTTAAAGAAAAACAGAGGAGAAATTTCAATCAAGCATGGGCAGAATTTGTCCTTTCCACAGAGGCCAAACAGGGGAAGCTGGTTGATGGGAACATACAATGACGGTTCTCTATGGTGATGACCGAGGGTCTAGTGGCAACACAACTTCCTATCTGCCCCATCGGCAGCACAGACTTGTTTTGTGTACATATAGACATGTTTGTGTTTCCTCTTCTGTTGTTTGTAGAGGACCATCAGGACTGTGAGCCGTCTTCTTTTTTTTCTTGTTTAGGTAGTTGAATCTGCTAACTTGACCCACTCACAACTTACCCATTGAACCTCAGACATGCAAAGACATTCAGCTGTTCAGATGGGCATGGCTTTTCTGGAGGTGGTTTGATGGTAATTCCTAAGGTTTTCAGAGGGTGTAATTTTCAGGCCAATGATTTCCTTTCCAGGGTCTTATCCTAAGGAAATAATAAGATATACAAAGGAGGATACAAGATAATGGTCAATGCAACACTTTACTATATGAAAATATTGAACATAATTTGTGTCTGTTCACAATACGCTGGCTAAAAGAAATCTGTGTTCATAGTGTGGAAGAGAACACTTCCTTTTTAGGAAGTGCTGTATACAAGTGATAATATTTTAACCTGAGGAAGGAGTTACTTCATGATGTGTAAGGTCACCACATATGTAAAAATGTCCTTTGAATAAGGGCACCCCAGAGTGGGGACAGTGCTTAATCTCTATTTTAAGCAGTAGATTATACTGACATTGAGGTGATGGGGAGATCTTTCTGCACTTGTGTTTTGTTTGTTTTTTTAAGATAAGCATCATTTTCATTATATTTATTTAAAAGGTTGTCCCAGAAACTTTGTATTCATAGTTTCACTATGACTTTTTATTGTTAATGCTCTTCCTTTGGGCTGCTACATTTCCTTGGATGGCCTCTATTCCTGCTGGCAAGTTTGTTTGCCAAAAGGTTAAAGCTTTTAATTCTTGTTGATAACTTTTTATTCATTGAGAAAGTGAGTTATTGCGTCTTAGCCTTCTAGTGGCTTGGACCATAGATAACATCTAATGTACTAATTTTGACTTTGCCTCTACCTAGAGATCTGAAGTTCCATCCAGGTTACCTGGTCACGTTATAAATCGCCCATCTGATTATTAGCATTTGAACTGTTTGGCAAATCATGTTCTTCAGTGTATACTCCTTAGGCTTCGCTGAAGAAACCGTTTTGTAGCTCCCTGCATTAATTACGTTTTAATTTAATCTCTTTCTGTCTCTGTGTCTGTGTCTGTGTCTGTGTCTGTCTGTCTGTCTGTCTCTCTCTCTCTCTCTTTTTCTCTGTGGGTGTGTGCTGTGTATGTGTGTATTTGTGTGTGTGTGTGTGTGTGTGTGTGTGTGTGTGTGTGTGTCTGTGTAGAGGCATATGTATGTGAGTGAAGGTGCCACTGGAAGAGGGAAAAGATGTTATATCCCCTGGATCTAGAGTTACAGGCAATGGTGACCCCACTCTACATGTGCATAGAGAACTGAACTTGATTCCTTTGTAAGAACTTTCAACCACTGAGCCATCTCTCTAACCTGATCATTAAAAATATTTAAGCGTGAGGATTGTAACATGAGCTTAATTGCATGACGTTTATAGTTTTTCATAATTTAGAACACTATAGATATAGATCTCTTCCCTCAGCATTCATGGAACCCCACAGAAGAAGTAGAAAAAAATTAAGAGGCAGAGGAGATGGAGGACACCAGGAAAACATGAACCTGTGAATCAACATGAACAAAACCTCATATGAATTCTCAGAGACTGAGGTAGCAGGCACAGGACCTTCACAGACTGCACCAGGTCCTCCTCATATATAGTATGGCTTACAGTTTATGATTTTATGAGATTCCTGAGTGTGTGAACGAGTGTGTCTCTATCCTTTTGCTGCCTTCTCTTAGGTTCCTTTCTTTCTGCTTGTTTGTCTTGTTCAACTCTGACATAAAATAGTCTTAGGTTTAATTTATCATTTTTTACATTTTATTCCTTAGAAGCCTGTTTATTTTCTAATGAGAGCAAGAAAGGTAGTGGATCCAAATAGGAAAGAAGCAGGAGTAGAGAGAGAGAGAGAGAGAGACACCATAATTATAATATATTATGTGAGAAAAATTATTTTCAATGAAAGGCAAAAATACATAAAGATGTGGGTGTTTATGTTTATGGTTTCCTAAATTCTGGAACAATTATTTCCAACGGGTTCTCTATCTTAGAAAGCCGTGAAGTAACAGGTGGCTTTAATCGCCCCACCTAAACAAGTAGTCAGCAGCGTGGTGCCTCTAGCACGTATAAAACAAAGTGAAGGTAGCAGGATAATCTCCCACTGGGTCTGAAAACTTATTATCATTAGGTCACTGAATATAATTGAAATGCCACTTTTTGAAAGATATTTATCAATGTAGGTCCTCAGGATTCGCTCAAGTCCCTGGGAATCTGTGCCAAGAGGATACACACTATCCCAAAAACTGCAGTTCCAAATTCAAGATCCAGAAGTAATGCTTTAATTTTGTAGTGGAGAGTACAAGGCAAGAGATAGAATAGACATAGCATTATTGTTTCACGGGAGGCCCAGTGGGTATTCAAAGGCACCATTGCTATAACTGTTTTGATGAGCATGGCTCTCTGACATGGCGATGGCTCAGCCTCTTTCTCATCATTCTTCTGTACCGTATAACCTATAGGCAAGTCATCGTTTCTGTAGACTAGGTAAGAGTTTCCAAGGGAACAACCCTCTTGATGGCACATCCTGCAGGCAGGCTCAGACCTGAGGTCATTTAGCCTTTTTCTCGCGAAGCATGTGGTAGAAGATTGATAGGGAGGTTACTTCGATGATTCCAGGTAGAACTTGACCTGTGCTCGCGAAGTACAGGAAGATTCAAGCACAGAGCTGTGAGGATGGATGGTCCTTAGTGTTGAATCCTAAGCATATGGTTCAGGTGTTTCAGTAGAGATGCTCAGGTGTGTTCGACCGAAGTCTCACAGGGTCAGGGTTTGTATAATGGCAGTCAAGACTGGATGAATTGGTTGGGGCCAGATATATGGCACTTGAATGAAAATGATGAATTTATTTTTAACAGGATTGCCCAGTAAAGCAGCCACTAGAAACATATAACTATGGGAATTTTTGCAAATGGAATAAAGTTAAAAAAAAAAAAAAAGAGCTAATTTCTTTGGTCAGATAGCCAGGCTTGTGGTCATGACATGTGGCTAGAGGGTCTCTCTTGTCCTCCGTGTGCTACAGATCATGATCATCAACCCAGAAAGTTTTTCTGCAAACACCTGCTCTAATCTGCAGAAATCCATGGAGTTTTCTGGGTATAGAGGTGAGCCTAAAGACCGACAAAGATTTCCTTGCTCTCTGAACCTTGTCCTTAGGCCTAGGTGCATTTATGTTCCAGTTGGAACAAAATTCATTAAAATAAGCAGATGTTTCTTTTGAAAGTGGCATTCCTTAATGCTCTGGCAGCTGAAAATCTCGCATCTTCAGGAGGCAGATGTAGGTAGATCTCTGAGTTTGAGGCCAGCATGGGCTTCAGAGTAAGCTCCATGGAGAAACCCTTTCTCAAAAATGAAACAGAACAAAACAAAAACGCTTTTTATAGAAGATGATGGAATGACATTTATCCAGAGGCAGGCAGGAGTCTTGCTATTTTTCATCCTGGGTTTCTGGCCTGTGTCATCACAAGTGCCATAAACAAACTTTGGAAAAGTAGATGGTCTTGATTTCTTGAATTAATTTTCTACGTGTTTATTGGGAAGGCCACCTGGTATATTCTTAGACTTCTTTAATATGAGTTTTAAGAATCTTAATCCCCCTCCCATAATGCTATTCCAGGGGTGAGTTTTCGATTGTCTCTCATTTATGGTTCTGCCTCATACTTATGTTTTTAACATTTGCACCTCCGTCTTAAAATTCAGAAATCTGGGAATTTAAATAGTTCACCAAAATGTAGTTCATGCTTAATAACTTTAGGAAGAAGAACCAGAAGTCTCAGTCTAATAGCTCTAAATTCAGGGTTTTTATTGCCTAAACATTAAATGAACAAATGATCTATTTATTTGGAAAGAATAAAATACAGTCTGTTGTACTTAGAAGCTAGCCAACTAGCATAAGAAGAGGTTAAAATGCTGCATGTATTCTTTACTCCTCTGAGAGAAACACAGCAGGCTTGATGGCTGTATTATATAAGGGAGGAACAATACCAGCATCTGAAACGGGGAATGATTGCCTCACTTGGCTTTGGGATACATTATGTGAGTCTTTGGCAGGAGACAGCCTTTTCTCATTAGGCTAATATTAGATTCAGTTTGTGTTTCTTTGGCACCGAGTTAAAGGAGCTGGCCTGGAACTTGGTGCTGTAGGCAAGAGAAGAAGAAAGTCTGGTGTTGTGGATAAGGCACAGGCGGGTAGATGAGAATGGACTGTGGGTCAAATGGTAGACATTTGAAACAATGAGCAGAAGTCATTAATCTAGAATCAAAGCAGACAGCTGAAAGAACTTTGACTCGGGTATGAAGATGAAGAGTGGGTTGTACTTAACCTTGATCACATCACATTGTGTGATGGTCTCTGAGAAGATCTGTGGCAGTTTGGGAATAGAATGATGTCGTTCTTGGCTATCTGTACAGCTTGCCTCAAGTAACGGGAGTGTCTCCATATAAAGCTGGCAACCCAGCGTAATGTCACCAATGACAGGAAATGATGTAATGCATGAGACACATAATGAGCACATGCTTAATGAATTGTCTGAGGGTCAGAGAAAGAGTGAAAAGCAAATGGGACTTCATGCTATGTGAGTCCCAGGCCACAACATCACCGCTACATTGGGTATTTGGAGAGATCTCAGAAGAAACTAGTCAACTACATTTATTGATGTGTTTATTGCTAATGAATTAGTCTCTGAAAGCATCACCACAATATGGTACATTTGAACCACTGATTCATGGTTTCGTCATCAAAGAGAAACCCTCAAGAGCATGTTCACCATATCCACTGGTGAGGGATCTGAGAAACAGAGATTAAGTGGGGCTTCTGCAGACCTTGTTACTTGGCTGTAGCACAGCCTACCTTAAAATTTAATTCTTCTAAGTGCAAGATCCAATGCTAACAAAGCACTAGGCAAGACATTCATGGAGCCATCTGCTGGTGATACTTTTCCAGTGGACTAAGACCATGTGGAGTGACACATGAGATTTTAAAATCAAGAGTGAGTATTTAAGGGCACCCAGAACGAATGGGCCAGATGATCCATGTGTATGTCCACTTACAAATTTGAAACAGCTCAGAGAGGCCTAAGAAGATGGTGTTTCATCTTTTTGACTCAGGTTAAGAAGAGTTTGGTCTTCAGTAGTGGTAGCTGCTGGCACTCTGCAAAAGTGTTCTTTTTTTCTAGCCTAAAACTCTGGAGATCCATGCAACACCCAAACCTGGAAGTTCTAACAGAATTGTAACAAATTTGATTAAGATGTTTCAGAAGGTTAATTTTCACAGACAGACTCCGGGGGTTTCATGATAGCATTGAACTTATGATGCAATTAGAATGAAATCACATCCCCCACCCCCAGGTCTTGGCAGTGGGACATATGGAAAACCTAAAGGGATTAAGAGCCATGGCCAGCCCTTCTAAGTGAAGGATTAAGCAGCTGATGGCGCTGAACTGCATAGAGAAAGACAGGATGGTATAAAATCAGCATTCAATGGGTGGTAGAAAGAAGAGTTCATTCTTTGACTATACTTGTAGCAAGAGGGCTAATGCTAGTGCCTGGTTGTTGACAAATGCACATTATTTCTAAGGAGATAGAATGACTTGTTATTTCATTCATTCATTCATTCATTCATTCTCTTTGTCCATATTATAATGTATCTTATTCATAAAATACATATTCCTAGTGTGGCTTTCTCATCACTGCTTGTCTTCTTTCCCTAATCTCCTACACTGTAGTTGCTATTGCACTATGATTATTTGAACTCAGGTGCTATTTAGAACAAAGATTTGCAAGATTTTTAGTAAATGATCATCTAAAAAGAACTGTATATGGTAGATACTGATATGACATACAACATTGAGGAAGTAGATATGCTTCATTGAGTTAATAAGGGGTATCTGTAGTTTAGACACACTTCTATGACTTCATGGTGGCATAGCATGCAGGCAGAACAGTTTATTAGAGATGACAGGCTTATATGTCACATGCCTAGTAGTGTACAGAACTGTGTATGCAGATGAGGATTTGAAGAAGTGTATTTTAAATTGTTTTAAAGAAACAGTCTGTTGGTTTTGCCCTATTTTATCAGTATACAAAGGTTCATAGCATGTGTTCTGTTTGAAAACAAAGTATAAGAAGTATATAATTGTTAAGACCAAAGCCACTATAATATATAAATATTTTAGAATTATTCCATTGTTTTACTGTTTTAATATAAAGTGTCTTGTGAAAATAGATATATAATAAGAACTTTGTCAGAGAAGTTCTGGAAACCGCAGATCATAGGATATAGCTAAATGAAGTAGGTCATGGAAGACAGATTTTTGGAATGTCTTGTCCCTAGCCCCTTTCTGTGTCTCTCCTTTTTAAAAAGATGAATATTTTATTTATTTATATTTCAAATGTTATCCCGCTCCTCAGTTTTCCCTCTGTAAACTGTCTATCCCATCCCCCTGTACCCTGCTTCTATTGGGGGTGCTCCCCATCTTACCCACCTACCCAGTCCAGCCTCCCTGCCCTAGCATTCCTCTACACTGGGACATCTAGCCTTCACAGGACTTAGGGCCTCCCCTACCATTGATGCCAGATAAGGCCTCTTCACCTCCTTCAGTCCTTCCCTAACTCCTCCATTGGGATCGCTGTGATCAGTATGATGGTTAGGTTGGAGCATTCTCATCTGTATTGGTCAGGATCCCACAGAGCCTCTCAGGAGACAGTTGTAACAGTCTCCTGTCAGCAAGCATTTCTTGACATCAGCAACAGTGTTTAGGTTTGTTGTCTGCCTATGGGGTGGATCTGGATGGCCTTTTCTTCAGTCTCTATTCTTAGTCCCTATATTTCCTTTAAACGGAAGCAATTCCAGGTTAAAATTTTGGAGATGGGTGGGTGACCCCATCCCTCAACTGGGGCACCATGTCTAACTTCTGGATCTGGTCTCGACAGGTTTTCCCTCCCCTTTGTGAGGGTATTTCAGCTAATGTCATCCCCAAGGGGTCCTGGGAGGCTCTTGCTTTCCTGGCATCTGGAACTTTCCAGTTGCTATCCCAAGTTCTCCATCCCCCATTGCTACATTCCTCTGTTCAATTTCCTGATCCTCCATAAACCTCCCCCATCTCCTCCCATACCTGATTCTGCCCCTCTTTTTCCCCTCCCCCTCCTCTGTTCCTCCTAAGTCCCTCCCACCCTCTACTTCCCTTGATCATTCTGTTCTCCCTTCTAAGTAGGACTGAAACATCCACTCTTTGATCTTCCTTCTTCTTGAGCTTCATGTGTCTGAGTCTCTTTTTGGTTCCCTTTTGCCACAAGATAAACAGCCTCCTATGCCGTTCATTCATCTTACTCACCCTGCCGGTGATAGACAGAAACCTCTGAAACTGTGAACTGAAACAAATCTTCCTCCCATTAAATCAATTATGTCAGGTATTTTATCATAGTGATGAACGAAATGAAGCAACAAAACAAACAAACAAAAATTCCAGCATACCTTGGGAAAGATTTTTTTGCAACACTAATAAATTAGACTAAACTTGTATATATCATGTTAAAATGCAAAAGGCCTGGCCAGTTCTGTCATATAGAGGTGACTTGGTCATTGGCAAGTCACATTTATTCCCCCAAATACCTCTTCTGAAGTCCATGCCTGATCCCCCTTCACAGCCCTCATGACTCTTCCTCACCTTCTCTTTCCCACTGAACACATTAGTAGTTTCTTTTCCAGCTTCCATTCCACTCTTGCTCTCTTAGGCACCAGTTCCTATTTAGCTATCTTGAAGGGGAGGATTCCTCAGTTGCTTAACATTCTTAACGCTTTCCCAGAATGCTTCACATAAAAATCCAGGTTTCTATGATGGCTGATAATAAATCTAAACGTTTTGGCCCTGCCCACCTCCTATGGAGCCCAGCTTGATTCCTATCAGGTGCAACTCTGAAATCTGAACTCCATGAGAGCATTTTTCTTGCTCATCCCTCTAGCTCCAGTGTCTGGGAATGTATCCAGCATGTAGGTAGGATTAAGTTGGTGAAAACTGAATGATTAAGCCAGATGATGTGACACGCTTTTATAGTGTGTTTTATTTTGCCTCACACTTATTATATTATCTTTAGCTTTTCTGATCAGAATCTAAGGATACATCATGGGTCCCCTAATGGCTGACTGTATTGTGAGACTGTATTTCTACACTAGTAGGTGTGAGTGGGACATCATGCACGTGGCACATACATAACACTTGCAAAGTCCACCTAGCGCACATCATCCTCAACAAATCCTGGTTGTCCCCCAGACTAGGTAAATACCTGACTGAAGAGTGTGGCTAACTTCTCAGACTAGAGCCTGCTTTCTATCTACACCTCCAAGTGTCATCCAACATTTCAGATGTCAGAAGTCTCACTCAAGTGTTCAGAACCTTCAGTACAAGGATCTCAGATTCTCCTTGTTCACCTTCTAAAAACTAGTTGGTGCTTAAAGAAACAGAAAGCAGAGTCCTCTTCAAATGATGAGGAATTCTGCTTTAAACTGGAAACTTATGCCAGCAGGCATGGAGCAAGACCTGCAATATTATTTCCAGGTGAATAGTTTCCGAGTGTTACTTTGACAGGTCCCCTTATAGAAGCAGTGTCATAGCCAGTTAGAGATGCTGTTACAAAATGCTGCAACCCAGGTCATTTCAATAGTAGCCTTTTTCTTTCATGTAATTCTAAAGCTTAGGAAGGCTAAGTTCAACATGCTCCGTGACTTGTTCCCATGAGGGTCCTCTCAGCTTGCGGTTAGCCATCCTCTTTCTGCATCTTCCCATGACAAAGAATGAGGCCTCCCTTCTTAAAGCAAAATCCATCTTCTATCATAACCTTATCAACCTCAATTACCTTCCAGATGACCTCCTCTAAAAACCTATCAAATCCGGGCATAGGGCTTCAGCGTAAAAATTTTCAATACACAAGCATTCAGTCCTTGACATATAACAACTAAGCGTTTTAACCAAATGCCAAATATTAAATCAGTATTTGACAGAAATTGAATATGCTCATAAAATGGATGTCTGACATACAATAATAAATCTGAAATATTAAATCTTATTTATTATTTACTTATTACAACTCATTTACTGTAACTTTGTTAAAGATAAACAAAACGGTTTTTAAATTTGGCATTTCAGAGCAGTGGTAATACCTTCTTAGAACTGTTCCCTACTGGGCATGCATTTGTGACATTGAAAATTAAGCTCTTTCAGCTAGGGGTCAGGAAAGGAGCCAAATTCTCTCTTCAGGCCACTGTAACAGTATTTTCAATGGCTACACTTCCAGCCCTAAGTCATTAAGCTTTTTCCACATTAACAACCGTAAGACTTGGGAGTCTGGATTTGCCCTGTTGTTTGATGGTCATGTTGCAGTTTGATTGAAGCGTCCCATAAACTAAAGCTTGGGGCTATTCTTGATGATATTTTCTAAAAAAAAGTCCCTCTAACTGATTTCCTTTGGTAACCGTCCCTTTATTTTTCTCTTCAAGCAATGCTTTCACAGATCCGCAGTTAAGCCTGATTCTCAGTTCTCCCACCAGAATGACCTTACCGATGGGTGGTTGGGACTCATAGCTTGCCATTCCTATGCTAAGTGTTGTTCAGTCACACTTTCACCCAGATTTGAAGTCCATGACCTTCCAGCATGCTCTCAGGCCCTTGTGCTGTGTCCTCTAGCTAGTCCCTCCTGGCATCTGCTACTGCACCTTTCAGTGCCCTAGCTGTTCCTGCTTCAATCCAGGCACCTGCCCATCTCAGAACTCCCTCCTGGCTGCCTGGCTGTACTTTCATCTCCTCCTTTGTCTGAGACAAAGCTCATGAGGCAGTTTCACTGAAAGGAAGGCAGACTTTCCCAAGCCTCCATTCTGTGTCACACCATCCTCTCCTATGCTTATCACTTTCTAAAGAATATATACTACTTTGATATTTATTGTGTTTATTATCTGATACCACCACTAGCCATAACTCAGTATCATAGCCCCAAGTATCCCATCCTGAGAAATACTTGGAAAGGCTCAGATATTTGTTGTTTGAGTGAATTCTTCCCATAACCACTACACATTCCATTTTTCAAATGGTAGAATTCCCCTATATAAACAATCCTGGAAATTGCACTTCCTAAATTATATCTAGAATGCTTGGATTCGATGGAAAGATTCTATAACTCAATAATAAAACCAATGGACATTCCTACTTGAGTTATTGATAATGGTAGAGTCATTGGATATATAAATAATCTATATTAGCAAATGCTCATTAGCTGTTCACTAATTCAGCATTTCCAAGAAGATAGTTTAAATGGCGCTTTTCTATCTAGCCTGCCCAAACCCAAAAGCAGTAGCCAAATTCTAGCTGCAGATACCTGAACAAATACAATAACCACGACTGAACTTAGTCCTTCTTTATCCTCATGTAATTCATCTGTTTTAGCTCATAAATACTCAGATCCTGTTTACACGGCTCACTTGCATATTATATAGCTAATTTGTTTAAGGGGCAAGATTATTCAGCTTTTTCCTCATAGTTCACCAGACAACAATGGTTAAATGTACATGTTGGGTGGTTGGAAACTCATAGAGGTTATTGGTGGCAGGTCAGACCTGGAGCAGAGAGAAAAACACCAATGTTTAAATATGCTATCCAGCACAACATTTTTGTAAGGAAGATATTTCAGTATTTTATTTTAAATAGCCAGGCTTCTAGGGGCCGTGTGTCCGGCCCCTCTTCTGCCCAGCTATGTGACCTGGGACCACGTTCTTGGCCTTCTGTACTTGTTTGCATTCTCATACCCAGTGGGAATAATGAAATCTACTTCACTGGGTTCTCTAGAATCTTTGATGCTTACATATCAAATGTTCAGATAGGCACACTGTAAATTAAACAATATTAGTCTGTATGTTGTTATCCTTCATGTCATAGCCATTATCCACAGGAAAGAGTTTGGCAAGATGAATTGAAAATTGCATATATAATGTACATGCACACACCTGTATTCCACACACATTGGCAAAGAACCCAAGTTGGCTTCCTTCGGTTTGTTCCGTTTGCCTGCATAAACTTAAAGCCTAAACAATTCTTCACCATCAGAAATCCCAGACATTTCTCATTTAAAATGTCAAGAGTTTTTACTTCTCTGGAAAAAACTAGCATCTGGAAATAGCCATCCTAGGTCCATACCAGACGGGCTCTACAGCTGCTGCTCTTGTTGGATTGACAGACAGCCTTTCTTGTTTTGTTCTACTCATGTCTGCTCCATCTCACTCATTTTGAATTTTGCTGCGCTTCAATGAGCTGTTTGGTTTCTGACTCATGGTGTACAAGATACTGAAACAATACGAATGAGATAGGTAACCCTCTTTGATTTAGTGAGGATGGCTGTTACACGCCTAAAAATACACATGTTCTATATTCAGTTCTACATATGAGGGCCTGTCTCTGGAGTGTTATATTGTACAGACAGAAGAGACAACACCTTCTAGAGTCTGTCTTATAGGAGACTACATGTCAAGCAAGTTTTTTTTTTTTGCAAGTATTCTTATACAAAGTCTAATATACCTTTGGAAGTAAACTAAGGTCTAGAAACTGATAAGAAAAAAAGATGGAGTAAGATATGGGAAAGAGATAGGGGAGGGGTAAAGAAAATAGATTTTTTCTGAGGTAGAACTAAGAAGTTGAAAGTAGGGAGAAGTAGCATTCTACAGGCATGAATCATGTTTAGGAACAGAAAAGATGACATCATGGAGAGATCATGCTGTTGTATCTGAGCTTTTGTTTTTAAATGGTGTGCGTCTGTGTCTGTGTGTGTGGTATGTGTGTAATATGTGTGGTGTGTGGTATGTGTATTGTGTGTGGTATATGTATATATATTTATGGGGTATTGTGTGTGTGTGTGTGGTGTGTATATGTGTGTGGTATGTATATGTGTGTGATGTGTATTGTGTATGTGTTGTGTGTGTTTGTGGTGTATGTATGTGTGTATGTGTATGTGTTGTGTGTGTATGTGTGTTTGTGTGTGTATGTGTGTGTGTATGTGTGGTGGGTGTATGTGTGTGTACTGTGTGTGTGTGTGTGTGTGTGTGTGTGTGTGTATGTGTGTGTATGTGTGTGTGTGTGTGTGTGTGTGTGTGTATGGTGTGTGTGTATAGAGTGTATGTGTGTGTGTATGTGTGTGTGTGTGTTTGTGTGTCTGTGTGTCTGTGTACCACTATTCATACATTGTATTCAGAAGACAAGTTGAAGCAATCAAGCTTACCATATGTTCTGAGGATGAAATGCAAACTGTCAGGCTTGCATGGCAGAACCATTTTTCTAATCCAGGTCTTAGCTTGAATTTATTTATTTATTTATTTATTTATTTATTTATTTATTTATTTATTTATTCATTCATTTATTTATATCCCAAACACTGCTCCCCCTCCAGGTCTCTCCTCACAGAATCCTTCTCCACATCATCCCTCCCTTTGTCCTTTGAGATGGTGCCCCCCCCGGGATCCCCCATGGTACTCCCCCACCCCGATACATCAAGTCTCTGCCAGATTAGGTGCAACCTCTCCCACTGAGGACAGACAAGGCAGCCATGGAGACTGAGCTGCATGGCTGCTACAAATGTGCTAGGAGCCTCGTTCCTCAGTGAAGGGGTCTGGGAGGAAGCTCTAACTGTTCCTCAGATTGTGGATTAGAGGGTAGGAAAAAGGGAGAGGGCCAGGGCGATGGTAATTTCTGGTGAAAGATGACAGCGTCTAGGAATAGGTCAATAGAAATGAAGAGAAATGATAGAAGCCAGGGATATTTGGGAGACAGAACTGGAAAGTTGTGATTAGTTATAATCTATGAGGCAAAGAAAGTAATTAAGGATTCTGATGAATCTCTAACTTAAACAGCGAGCAGTCATTGGTATTAATTAGTGATATAGAGAAAATTGGTAAGAGAATGAGTTTTGGAGTAGGGGAAGTCAGAATTTCATTATAACCTTGTTAATTCTATGATTCCAGAGTAAAAAGATGTCAAGTGCATCGTTTAATTTGAGTACAGGTGTGAAAGTCTTTGCCCAAGATGAAGATTAGATCTCACTTCTTCCAGTTTGTTAGTGCAGCAAAAGCTTAGCCTGACCACATCAACCCGACCGGTTGACCGGATTTTATGTTGCTTGCTGTTACCTGGTACATTACTGCCAGACAGACACCTTGATGAACCGCAGGGCCAGATGCCATCCCCGACAAAGAGTGGATGCTTAGCTGATACTCCCAAGTCAGATGTAATCATGGATTTTAAACACATGGAGTCTGCATTCCCCCATTCCCCCCATTGATTTTTTTTCTTAAAATCAAATTACTGAAATAAACATCAATTTCCATTTAAAGATTGTAAAGCTTTTCTTCTCTTGGTACCCAGAATTTTCAACTGATATCCAGCCATTGTGGGGCATGGAATTTCCTAGTGCCCCATTGGGTATCTGCATATAACTGACAGCAATTAACTGCTGCCTCCAGCTCCCAGTAAAGCAGAGATTTCCTGCCATGTGGTGCATTTCCACCCTCCCCATTTATCGCTGACTGTTCAGCACCTGAAGCAGGATTCAACGTGTGTGTGTGTGTGTGTGTGTGTGTGTGTGTGTGTGTGTGTGTGTGTGTGTGTGTGTGTGTGTGTGTGTTGTGTGGTGTATGTTTATTGTGTGTTTGTGTCTGTGGCATGGTGTGTATATGTGGTATGCGTGTTGTGTGCATGTGGTGGTATGTTTGTGTTTGTCTGGGATGTGTGTGTCTGGTGTGTGTGTGTGTGTGTGTGTGTGTCTGGTGTGTGTGTATGTGTGTGTGTGTGTCTGGTGTGTGTGTGTGTGTGTGTGTGTGTTCTTCAGAGTGCACCATGGGAAGGTGGGGATGCAGCTTAATGTGCTTAAGTAATTGTTTTGATGTGAAGGGCCTGGCCTACTTTTTCCTACTTAATGTTCATCTGGCATGCAACCTCCCTTAGTGTTAGTATCAACTTTCTGAGAGAGAAAGCTTCTCCTTGAATGACCTCCTTCTCCTCTTGGGCTTACTTGGCTAATATTTATCGGCAACATCTGGAGTTTAGTTATTTACAGCAGTGCTCATTACTGCACGTCTGTGAGTCATGGCAGCTCGTAGCTAGCTCTGCCATTTTGTTGCAGATGGCCCCCCTTGGAGCTCTGAGTCTCATAGCCATTTCTCAGAAGGCAGGGGCTGCACATGATATTGAAAAATCCCAGATAATCTATGGAAAAGTAATGGTAACAATTATAATAGACATTAAAAGTCATCAAATTCAAAGTCTTCTCCTTTATTTATGAAAATGTTCCCGGGTAAAGAAGCATACTGAGTGGCAAACTTGTAATTAACATGCTTGCTATCCACATTCCACCACACCTTCCTGTGTTAGAGGAATACTTCACTTGCAAACCATGTCTTAGATATTTCAGTCATGGAAGAAAGGTATTAATGTGTTTGAGTTAATTACTTTAGCTTAAGGGCTTCTTAACCTTTCTCCTGGAGTTCCTTCATGAGCCTTTCTGGGTTAGAACTCTGCAGGCTGTGGATTTGTGTCCTGGGTGTGGTTTAAATGGACTTCAAGAGTGGAATGGGGAGGGCCAGGCAACTCCCAGTGCTTCTCAAAGTGGTTCTTAAAGTCACGAATCAATTTCCATGCTTTTTTCAAGGCAAGTAATATTTGCTACATATACTTCCTTGAGAGCTATGCAGCAAATGAAGAATAAATTTAACTATCATCAGATTAAAATATGTACTAGATTTTTTTTCTTGGTCACCCCCCATGGCTCTGTGTTATCTCTTTTCTGATCCCTACTTCCAATTAGTTCCCCAGTGATTCAACATTGAAGAGAGTTGAGAGTCACTCCTGCAGTAACCATTAGCAATCAATAACTTCTTAGAAAGGGGTGAAGCCTGGTGTGCACCTCCTCTATTCATGAGAGGATGTTGAGAGACCCAGCCGTTGTCAGAGATCCACTCCTGCTGTGTGTTCATGAATCCTACAGATATCTAGTACTGCTGGGTGTTCATGACTCCAGCATGTCAATGAGCTTGTTTTCCAGATAACAGTTGTTCATGGCCCTCCTCCTTATCTTCTAGCCCTTTTAGTCTCTCTACCCATCACCTACAGTGTCTCATGTGCCTTCACAGGGGAAAGGAAAGGTGGTATGGGATGTGCCATTTAGGGTGGAATGTGTAACAGTCACTAGCTCTCAGCACTCTGTCCAGATGTGAGTTTCTGTGCTGTCACTTTCTGCAAATAGGAGCCTCCTTTTCCTGGACTGAGGGTGGCCCTAGTCTCTAACTATAACCATAAATATTTAGATGAAACTTTGACAAAATCTCCATTTAGGGAAACAATGACTGCCAAAATGATAGTGTTTTAATTGGGTTTACAGTGTTAGATGTGTATTCCTTGTAGTAAAGAGGGCTTCCAATCTAATTGCAAAGTGGTTAATTAACATCAATAGATTCCTGCTACTAATGCTCCAGTGAGCATATCTTCTCTGGACGTATGGCAGCAAGCATAAGAATACTGATGAGTTCTCTCTGCCAATAGCCTGCATAGAGCCTTCCAGCACACTAAACATAAACCAGCAGGTAGAGAATACTCCGGTTCACTACTAACTTGATTTCCTTGTGCCCTATCATCAATGCATATGCTGTCTTCATTTCTCTTTATCCTATAGCTAAAGTGTGGGGCATCTTCAGCAGTGGGGTCTTACCATCTGCTTTGGGTGGGCAAACCGAGAGCATGAGTCTTTGTCTCTTATTATAGATTTCTCTTGAATTTTTAATTATTTTAAACTTATCTGTATTATTTGAAATTGATGTTTACTTTATGTGCATGGGTGCTTTGCCTGCCTGTATTTCGGTGCATATCTGTGGTGGAGGTATGTGCATATGAATGCAGGTGCCTACAAAGGCCACGGAGGGCTTCAGATCTCTGGAGCTAGAGTTACAGGCAGTTCTGAGTCAACTAAGGAGGCTGCCAGAACAAACTCCACTCTTCTGCAGTTGTAACATATGCTCTTAACCACCAAGCCACCTCTCCAGACCTTACTATGATCATTTTCTATATTTGTGGGCTGAACAAAAATTTATTCTTACATTTCCTAGCTTTCTGAACAACGTTTATTAATCAGGTACTCTTCAGAACCATAAACTTTAAGACACTAATTTCTTTTCCCTTTAATACACTAATTTCATGTTAAGAGTTACAATTTAGCATTTGGCTTCTTTTAATGAAGAAGACAGTTTTAAGTCAATGATAAAATGTTAGAGGCTTGAACATCTGTAAATGGTTTTAATTCTTTAATAAACTCATGCTTCAAGGATAATATAGATATGATTTAAAATATGGATGTATTTAAAAAACACTCTTACCAGGTAAATAAAAGCATTTATTTGCTACATGGTATTAAGTTCAGTTTAAAATTTTATAATATCAAGACCAGAATTTCATCATTCATTAAATGTGTACTTTGATTTTCTTCTCATATTCTCAACCTCTATATAATTTATAGATATAGATTTTGTGGAATCTGAAGCTTGGACACTTTTAGAAATTTGACTACAAGTTTCAAATGTAACAGTTGGAATAATCTAGGTATTATAATTAGAAATAGCTAACACATATCAGAAGCATCACAAAACCAGAAAAATAAGATTTACTTACTGATTTAAATATCTGCATCTTGCCTGCATATTTTTACTATATGTTTATCCCTTTTTACTGCAACAGTAACATTGTAGAATTTCTGGAATAAGAATAGAAAATTTAGTCTTCCTTTTAGTGTATCTCATCAAAGTTTCTTGGTTTTAATGCTTAGAATCATGCCATTGACCCCTCACTTACATAGACTCACCGGTTATACTAATAGTGTGGGCTTTAGCTCTAAAATGGGGCTCATACCTCTTCAGTTCCCACTGTACGCATAAAAAGAAAAAAAATGGTGTGTTTGGAATCATATATATAGTCAGTCAGTGCTGAACCGTACCTGTGTGATGTGGTCTAAGTTCCCTGCCTTCCATGTCTTAAGACTGCCACAGTTTGCCAGAGGCTAGTTTCTGTTTTGCCACACCTCCATGCTTGCTTCCTCTACTCCATAATGCATTACTGCCAAATGCTACTGTCTCATGAGAAATATGTCCAAATGGACAGGGTAATCGTACAAACATCCTTGGAAACCACACCTACGTAATGTAGATGGAGAGAGGTAGTCCTAACTTAACTATATATGAAAATAAATTAACAATGTGTTGGTGATATAAATTACTGTGCTGTCTCCTCAACTCATTTTCAGTCGAGTTCTTTATGAATCTGTGAATATTCTTGCAATACCTGACGTAAGGAGAGCAGCAGAGTCGAGTGGAGCTAGGGATAGTTAGCTAACTATGGAGGAAATACCTTATCCTTGAAAGTTTCACAAACATTACCAAAGTGTTTGAATAAATGAATACATTGGGAGCATTTCCAATCCCAAGACAATGCAACATTCGAATGCTTACGTTCTATATGTAACTGCATGGCATATTTGTCTATGTTTACCTGTATTTAGGAATTTCCTATTTTTATTTTTATTTTTATTTTTAATTTTAAATTTAAAAATCGTCCATGTATGTGTTTATGTGTGAATGTGTATACATGAGTTAGGGGTCTGTGGAGATCAGAGGTATCGGATCCCTTGTTGCATGCAGTTGTGAGCTGCCTGTGTAATTGCTCAACACAAGTCCTATGAGAGAAGAGTAAGCACTTTTAACCACGAGCCATTGTTCTAACCATGGCTTTAGATTTCTGAATCTTAGCTATGTGAGATCAGTTTATGATGCAGTTTTCGTCTCAGATTTTAAACGTAGTGTTTTCAGATCAAAATGTATTTATTTCAAGTCCACAAGGATCACCCAGTTGGTTTCAATTACATTAAACAAACACACTAGATTTGCTATTCCTATACTTGGTATGAAAGTGACTGTCTTGTGTAGTTTCTCAGAAAGTATAATGTTAGTGAGGTTTCTAACTTGTACATAAAGAGGAAAGATGCCTGTAATGAGAGCAAGCATGTGGAGAGCAGCTATCATAAGTCAAGCACTGTTTCCACCACATGTGACATATGCCACTATGCCTACAAGCATTGCACATTAGATAAGCTGGAAACCATCTTTTGCCAAGCTCATGAAACACTGGATAAAACATGAAGCCTGATCTTAACAAATGCATGTCAGACCTTTCAAGGAATTGAGCAAACCTTCAGCTGCTAAAATGCAAGCAACACTGAAAAAAGGAAGGGGAGTGTGCATGGGGCCCTGAGGATGTCCTGGACTGAGGTGGACACATGGATTTAATACCTCGTGGTCCTTAGAAGTGGCCCTGTAAAACAGGAACTCTTTGACAGCCCTATTCTTTGAAAATAAATGGATCTCAAAATGTCTAGCAAGTAGTTCAGGAAAGAAAAAAAAATACTGGATCTGGATCCTAGATGTGTAAAACCATGTTAGAATACCCTAAGTTCAAGTGTCTACTCTCTGGTCATGAGTTTATGAGCTATCTATTTTCCAAGTGGCCCAGGAGCTACATGTCTAGAGATAAAGATGCTAGAAATCACCAATACTGGTCATTGTATCCTAAAGTGCCATGTTAAGAGTCACATTACTAAGTAGGTACTTGACACACTTCTTTTTTTTTTTTTTTTTCATTTTTATTAACTTGAGTATTTCTTATTTACATTTCAGTTGTCATTCCCCTTCCCGGTTTCCGGGCCAACATGCCCCTAACCCCTCCTCCTCCCCTTCTCTATGGGTATTCCCCTCCCCATCCTCCCCCCATTATCGCCCTCCCCCAACAATCACATTTGCTGGGGGTTCAGTCTTGGCAGGACCAAGGGCTTCCCCTTCCACTGGTGCTTTTACTAGGCTATTCATTGCTACCTATAAGGTTGGAGCCCAGGGTCAGTCCATGTATAGTCTTTGGGTAGTGGCTTAGTCCCTGGAAGCTCTGGTTGGTTGGCATTGTTGTTCATATGGAGTCTCAAGCCCCTTCAAGCTCTTTCAGTCCTTTCTCTGATTCCTTCAACGAAGGTCCCATTCTCAGTTCAGTGGTTTGCTGCTGGCATTCGCCTATGTATTTGCTGTATTCTGGCTGTGTCTCTCAGGAGAGATCTACATCCGGTTCCTGTCGGCCTGCACTTCTTTGCTTCATCCATCTTATCTAGTTTTGGTGGCTGTATATGTATGGACCACATGTGGGGCAGGCTCTGAATGGGTGTTCCTTCTGCCTTTGTTCTAAACTTTGCCTTCCTATTCCCTGCCAAGGGTATTCTTGTTCTCCTTTTAAAGAAGGAGTGAAGCATTCGCATTTTGGTTATCCTTCTTGAGTTTCGTGTGTTCTGTGCATCTAGGGTAATTCAAGCATTTGGGCTAATAACCACTTATCAATGAGTGCATACCATGTGTGTTTTTCTGTGATTGGGTTACCTCACTCAGGATGATATTTTCCAGTTCCCTCCATTTGCCTATGAATTTCATAAAGTCATTGTTTTTGATAGCTGAGTAATATTCCATTGTGTAGATGTACCACATTTTCTGTATCCATTCCTCTGTTGAAGGACATCTGGGTTCTTTCCAGTTTCTGGCTATTATAAATAAGGCTGCGATGAACATAGTGGAGCATATTGACACACTTCTTAAGGATCCAGTGTACCCATTAGCTGATTTCTCATTGCAGTCAGACTGGGGTTTCTGCCTTCTGCTCTGGATGTGTAAAAAGCACATTGCTTTGTTCCCCTGGGCAGGAATATAACGATAAGGGCACAGCAGAGCCAGGAAGTGTCTTACATCTCACCTGTGCTAGCAGTCACCAAATGGAAACCAGGAGATTTATGATGTGTTAGTTTGAAATGTAGAACAGATCTCTTACTAGTCTTAAGTTATGGTAGTAGCACTTTTGAATGCTGGTGTGGTTGTCACCTTAGGCTTTAGAAGTCAGAAACCAGTTTCATTCATTAACAAAAGACTTTGTGTGTGGTGTCTCTGACAGCAGAGAAAATGAGCCTCTTGTTGAATATTAATAATACAAAATGCACTAGAAAAACATCCAACTGGCTTCATTGTGCAGGGGTGGAGGAGTAGGGGGAGGAATATTGCTTGCTGTCTTTGGGAAATGAGTTAAGTTTGTTTTCTCTGGCACCTACTCAAGAAGAAAGAAAATATCAGGAACAAACTGTGAAACTTGGGTAGGAGTGTTTTCGTTGTTTTATTAGTGGTTTAAACAAAACAAAGCATGCAAATCAAGCGTCAAGATAAACAACATCAGGACCCTGAAGAAGCTTACAAGGAAACTCATTTATAATTGATTGATTTGGTGAAGGAACCTCTGTGTGTCTTGTTTCGCTTTCTTCTCACACTTGTGGTAACAAATAACAGATGAATGTTAGCTCTTCCGTGGTTGTTGAATTATTATTTTCCCTCAGTTTCTCTCCACATCCCTCATGGTTTATACCTTTAGGTGTAAATTTATCTCCCCAAAATGGACGGTCCTGTGAGTCAGGACTCTTCAGAGACATAGCATAATAGGATACCACAGTCTAGATCTTGCTGTCTATATACAGCAGGACACAATACACAGTCTGGGAGACTGGCAAGTATGAATGCTGTAAGATGGGCCCCCTGGCTGAAAACATAGAGAGGATTTTCAGTTTGTAGTCACAAGGCAAAATTCCTCCTTTAGGAAATTTGCCCTTAAATTTAGCTTTCAGTCATTTAGGTAACGTCCACTCACCTTATGGAAAACAAAGGCAAAAGCAACCCCTGTTTTAACAAGTACGAAAGTTAAAAACAAAACAAAAACCAACCAAGCCAAAACAAACAACAAACAAATTTTCTTCTTTTATAGTAAAAATTTGACTAGTTTGTGGACCAATAACTGGGTATCATACTCCACTCTAGCCAAGGCGACGCATTAGATCAGTGCTTCTAAAGCTTCCTAAGGCTGTGACCCTTTAACACAGCTCTTCATTGTAGTGACCCCCAAAATTTAAAACTATTTTGTTGCTATATCATAACTGTAATTTTAATAATCTTGTGAATCTTAATATAAGTATCTGATATGCAGGATATATAATATGCGATGTCTATGAAAGGGCAGTTCCAAAGGGGGTCGAGACCCACAGGTTGAGAACCACTGAATTGATGCATCTGTTGTGTCTGAATAAATTGTGCTCCTATTTTTTTTTCTTCATCATAAAGCTACTGCAGCCACAGTGCAAGTCATTTGGAAACTGAGAGGGAGGAAGGATGTGTCTGTTATCCCAGTTGAGACTTTGATTTTCCTCCAGACATTTTAATAAGAGTGTACATTTTAAAGTATTCTGAAAATAGTTCTGATAATGGTTTTGATGTTTGAAAGTCCCTATATCTTTCTCATGTTTGTCCCAACTGTCAGAGAAAAAATACAAAAAAGGGAGCTTGAGGCTCTGAATGTTTTTCTAATGTTCTACTCTCATTAATTTCATCAGTAGAGAAGAATAAAGGACCCTCATGGGCTGTGGTATCCTATCTGTTGCAAAAAGCCTGCCTCTAGTGGTTTTGCATCTTCAATATTTCATAATTGTGGGTTTTTTCAAGTGAGTTACTTATGCTACTTCAGAAGTGTATGCTGAACATGGGAGGCAACACACAGATGAACAATGTTTGATGTAATACATTTGAAGAAATGTAATTAACACACCAAACAATGGCATCCTGGCTATTCCTGCCTAGGACAAGGAGAAAAATAGCATAGGCAATAATTTTAAAGAAAACAGTAAGAAAAGTGTGATTTTAGATTGATAGAGAGTAGAAGTGACCCAAATGTGGGCAATATCCTATGTTAATCTGTCACTCTTCCTCGATGTGCTCACAAGCTCCACTCTAAGAATCACACAAAGACCACAGTCTGTAAACAGACAGCAGAGTAAACAATTGGCCATTAAATATGTGCTCAGCTTATACTGTGTACAACCGTACGCTGAGTACTGGATTAGGCATGAGAATGTTTGTGTGAATGTGGAGGGTTTGGTCCTTGGTAGCTTACAGTCTTTGGAGCATCGAAAGTATATGTGATAAATTAGGGGCTGCAGCAAATCTGCTATAACTGGTATCTTTGGATGCGTACTTATTCAAATAACAAATAGAGTGAAACTGACTCTCTCTCAGGGATTCCAGGAAAAGCCTCACTGACGTTTTGGTCTATAAATTGGGACAGGGAAGCCTGGCATGGAGCTCCGGGAACCTGGTGCCAATGGGTCAGCGATTCTTTCTTCTCCTCCTCCTCCTTCTCTCTCTCTCTCTCTCTCTCTCTCTCTCTCTCTCTCTCTCTCTCTCTCCCCCTCTCCCTCTCTCTCTCCCTCCCCCTTCCTTCCCCTCTCCCTCCCCTTCTCCCTCTCATTCTTTCTTTTAAGGAGGCATCCAGGGACGATGCCGTTTCTCAGCTGTCTCTAGTTCCAGGTGGCAAGCTTGAGCAAACCTTCCATTCTGGAAGGTTTGCCATGAAATCTCCTGTAGTTTGTTGTTCCTGAGTCTCAAGCCCACAGACAGTCTTTTGCAACATGTCCTTTGTCACATTTGTCATCTCTTAGTTCTACAAAAGAGTAAAAGGAGAAAGATGATTTTCAATGATCTTGGATGCGGAACAGCTTTGTATCTGTAATTTAGTGGCTGTGTTTGGTTTTGTGTTTGCTGGGAGCCTCCTGCAAAGCAAACCGATGTGGCCTTCTGTTGTGCTCCCAGGCGCCAAGAGCTAGCTGGGCTAGTTCCTGCAGAGTCTGTGTAATATGTTCCTTCTGTTCCTCCCCAAGCTGCAGATCTTTGTGGTTTACATCCTCACCTTGATGAAGCAAGTTTCCCAAGTGTTGCAAGCAAGCTGCCTGAATGAAGGGATGGGACTTGAGGAGGTGCTCCCTGGTTTTGTTTTTGTTTTTTTTTTAATTCTCTGTAAAAAATGTCTCATGGTAATTAAGAGAGATAACATATCAAACCTGAAATATCTTACAAGGCTAATTCACTGTTCCTCGTCCCCTGTCCTTCAGAAAGGAGGTCAGCTCATCTGTTCACTTGACAACAGGCAGGATTCAGGTTTGCTTTCACCCCAATTAGCTTCATCTGGACTCCCTGGGAACTGGCGGGGATTCTATGGAGTGAGCCCCAATGCCAGGAATGTTGCGTTTGGTGTTATTTCTGAGAGAACCGTCTTCATAGTTCCTTTCCAGGCCAGGCCTGGAACTTAGAGAAACCTCTCTCTGCCACACTCTGCTTTGACAATTTGATGTTACTTATCATTGATCAGGTTTCACCTTAGTGTCTGTCCAGATCAGTCATCTTAATAGTATTCTCTGGTAATGCCCTAATCTTTTTTCCAATGATAAGTGGGGACAGTTGATTTTTAGCTCCTTTGATATACCAAGAGCTATGTGGAAACAGAAACACAGACATGCATGAAGAGCTCACTTTGCGCCAAGCACTCTTCTTTGTGTTTTGTGTATCATCCACAGGCAAGCAAGCACATGGCTAAAGTTGACACTTTGTCTTGGAGCTCAACTGCTCATGGGAATTCTGGTAAATGAAAGCTCTGGGGTCATGCACAATCTTACTAGCTGTGTCACTTGGGCTAAGTGAGCTCAGTTGCCAGAGATAGAACCACAGATAAGTGTAGTAGGCACTTGGAATATGGTAATTTAAAGATATAGATTTTCATATTTATGGAATTGGGAGTCATCTTACTGATGCTTACATGTCACCATTTAATTAATTTGCAGTAGATTTGTTTTTGATTTTTGTTTGTTGGTGATGTTAATATTGCTATTATTGTTATTATTATTATTATTATTATTATTATTATTATTATTACATTATTCTTGGGATCATCAGGAACCATTGAAGTATGGTATTTTCCTTCCTTTTCTCCACTTCAAATGAAGAATATGGGGTCTAGAGAAAATAGTACTTACCATAATTCAGGAGTTCTAACTATACCTAGATAGGATTCAGATCTCCTCACCTGCTCACTTAAAGATATATGTATACATAACATTCTGTACATATATGTGAATATGCACATGTATGTGGGCACACAAATATAATTTTATAGCTTTGTGTCTTCTTCCAGGCATAATGATTTATCTTCTTAGGGCCGGAGCTGGACCATCTGCTTTCTATCCCTCGTCCTGCCTGGTTCTGGCTAGCATGGAACAACTGAGCATCAGTGCCTGATCCCTCAGCTTGGCTTTGATGCTATTGTAGTTGCTGCCTTAGCTTTTCTATCTCCTTTCTTCCTTTCTTCTCGCCATTGCACTTGAAATCACATTATCTGTCACAGTATCTGTCAGATTGCCTCTTCTCAACGGGTCACACTTTCTCCCTCTTTTTCCCATATTGCTTTCAAACTTAACAGACGCAGAATGTGTCAAGTTGAGGAAGAATAGACTTCTTTGAGTTGTTAGCAAACAGGAGGAAGCAAGTGGTTCTGGAAGTATCCGGTTTGAGTGGTTTGGGCTGCCTTGTCTTCTGCTGTTCTTTTTCCTTTGGTTCTCAGTAATCTGCAGCAAGTGCCTTATTCTCAGTTTGATCTTTTAGGACATGACCTTTGGTGGAATACCAGGCCACCTCTCTACCCTCTTTTACTTTGAGTCTTCACCATTTTAATGATTATGTGCCTAGGACATTCAAACTCTAGTAACCCTTTGTCATTTGACTGTTAGGAGTACGTGTGGCTCTTACTGCAGAAGCAGATGCCTTTGTGTGTTGCATGCCACTCCCGAACTACTGTTGGCCTGGCAAACGGCTCTTTAGCACCTTTTCTTAATAAAGAATGAGCAGCAGACAGGATTCCTTTTTGTTTCTGAGTTCTCTGACATCATGAGTCTGCAATTTTTAACCAGTCAAATATAGCGCTAAATAATGTCACTAAAATTTTATACCTAAGTTTTGTAGCATATTACAGAAAATGAAAGATGTCCTGCTTGGTCCTCTACCCATCTAACATATAAATGCTTATTAAATAGATATAGTATTTAGTGAATATGCAACTGGAAAAGGTGGCGATGAATATTGACATTTGGAAAACTGATGGGTTGGCTTGGGACATGGAGGGCTTTGGCCTGGGGACAGTAAGGAAAGCAGGTTGGAAGAGATGGTGAAAGGCTTAGAGTTAAGTTTTTAAACAGTGTTCTATATGCAGGAGCCCTTAAGTGGGGTCCTTAATAGGAGAATTATAGGATAAAGATGATATTTGAAGAAGATTCATTTAGTCCCAGTGGCTTGGGATGGGGAAGGGACGATAAAGGCATGAAAAGTGAATAGGAAGACTATTCTAGAAATTTACAACTGCTGGCAGAAGGAATGAAGACAGAAACAGAAACAGAACATGATAATGTAGGAAGTCTTTATTGCTGATCACGGTACACCTAAGTCCCTGAGCTTTCCTCAGTGAAGTGTAGTAGGGTGTGAGAGAAAAAAATCCAGTTAAACAAGAAGATGGTTTTTTGTTTGATTACATTGCATGAAATGGAGGTAGCTCTTATAAAGGGAAATAACCCACTTTTTGATAGATCAAAATGATGGTGGAACTTTGGAGAAGATACGTCACATGAAAGTGAGTAGGATTGGCATCATGCATGAGGAAAGGTGATTGCAGGGCTGGATGCCTAGACTCTGGGGAATGTGTAATGTGAGACGACAGAGCCCGAGAAGAAAGTTCATAGGGCTGGTGGAGAGAAAGGGTCAAGGGTCTTTTGTGTCTTGATGTTAAATAGAATATTTGTAATTAATGTTGTAGGTTAGCATTCAAAGTAGTGTGTCTCATGACAGCATTGTCATACATTTGTGTCATTGTATGTACAATGTGACCTACATTTGTGTAGGTCACAAAACTAGAAAGTTGTCATGAAAGGGAAGGGAGAAATGCGAGGGTAGTAGAATATATGTAATAAAAAAAAGTATAAAGGGATCTGGGAGGACAACAGTAGGCTCTTGACTATTTTTTAAGGGAAGAAGGGTCCAAGTCTACAGGAAGAACATCACCTTCTTTTGTTCTTAGGTTGTTCAACATGATTTGATTATTTTTTTAACTCTTACTCTCCTTCATTCACACCCCATGCCATTCTCCCTTTCTCTTTCACCTTCTCACCTCTCTTCTCTTTTACCTTCTTACCTCTCTTCTCTTTCACCTTCTCACCTCTCTTCTTTCACCCTCTCACCCTCTCTTCTCTTTCACCTTCTCACCTCTCTTCTCTTTCACCTTCTCACCTCTCTTCTTTCACCCTCTCACCCTCTCTTCTCTTTCACCTTCTCACCTCTCTTCTCTTTCACCTTCTCACCTCTCTTCCTTGACCTCTTACATTTCTCTTTTCTCTGTCTTCTCTGTGCTTGCTCTTACCTGCTATAGCGCCCTTATCTGTAGGTTAGATAGAACCCTGTATGCAAGACAAGAAGACAAAGGAAGGCAGAAAAGGAAATGTAAGCAACCTCTGGAAGGCCAGGTTTGAGTTTGTTTATGTTAAATAGAGCAGCACTTTGTCCTTCAAAGGCAAATTGATCCTCCTATCAGAAGTAAATGCATTTGTTAAATGGTGTTTGCAGACAGCCTATCATTACCTAAATGTGTATGAGCTCAGAAATTAACTTTCACTTGTATCTAGTTATAAGTAATCTCCTAGATGCAAACTGCCATCAAATTATCTTCCCTCATTCTCCAATTCCCTAGTTTTGGAAGACCTGACAAGTCTCTTGTTTTTCCCTGTAGTGATGTTAAAGGATGAAACCAACATTTTATCCTCTCCAAATGCCCTTAGAGTTATAGTCTCTTAGAAACCAGACATTCAAATCTGGATTTAAGATTGGTTTCTCATCTTAAAATTATTTTTTTCATACCTTTGATCATGTTAATTCTTCCCAAATTGTCCAAACCTCCCTGACAACTCAACCTCACATTCTCATTCTTTCATTCTGTCCCTCATCTATCTCTCTTTTTCAAAACAAACAAACAACACACACACACACACACACACACACACACACACCACCACCACCACCACCACCACCACCACCAACAACAACAACAACAAATCAACAAAACAAACAAAAAATAACCAATAAGAAAAAGATATCAAAACAAAATGAAACGAGTCTCCCTGCTCCCTCAAAAGGTCATGGGTTTATTTTGTATTGGAAAATTCCTCCTGGGCATAGGGTCAGCCCTGGAGTATGGTTGATAAAATCAGTGACACTCTGTTGGAGAAAACGGATATATTTCCCTCACTAGCTGGTATAAATTGCAAATAGCTCCTTGGTTAAAGTTGGTACCCTATGTCTACTTGCCCCCTGCAGTGCTAAATTCCTATCTGGCTTGAACCTGTGTATGCCATGTGCCTCCTCTGCTGTAGTCTCTGTGGGTTCATATTGCATCAGTCCTGATATATCAGGAAGACACTATTTCCTTGGAACATCACCTCTAGCTCTTGCAATCTTTTTGCCTACTTTCTCATATAGATCTCTGAGCCTTGAAGTGAGGGGTTTCAGGAAAACATCCCATTTAGGACTGATAGTCCACTCTCTAAGACTATCTTTTATTTAGAATGATATTCTAAGTGTCTTATGTTTTGGCAAATATTATTCACTGTCGGTATTCAGATGTGTCCCTAAGCCACTTAACTTTTATAAGTTGATTTCATTTTTTTTTATAAAACAGAACATGACAACGAATGGGAAGATATCAACTTGTTTTCCCTTGGATGTCCAATATCCAATCATCGTTAAACATTGCAGAGTATAATCTGGGCACTCTTGTCTTGCTGTTTAAATTTCCTATCCTAGTGTTGCCTAACACTTATTCTCCATGCAGCCCAGATACCCACTTCTGACTGATCTAGGAGTTCTTCCATCCTTTCACAGAAGTAAAATGGACTTCTCTTTTTAGAGAACACTCTCTAAGACCTGTTCACCTCAGCTTTCTTTGGTTTGTTTACAAAGAAATATTCTAAGTAGTTCTCCAGGAACAAAGAATACACAGAATTCCCTGGAGTTAACTTATTTATTTCCCTGATTAATTAGTACACATATTTTGCTTGACGTTTAATAAAATAATTGTGCATTTCATCATGGACAAATTAATATTTTTAATAAATAGAGTTTGTCCACATGGAATTTAAACTGGCTGTCTGACAAAACCAAGTGCAATCTAGTCCCCAAATGCCAAATCCTGCTTAGTTCTGCTGCCTGTTTTGTAAATAAAGTTTTTTTGACACGTAGGCATACATATTCACTTGCATCCCGTCAAATGATCTTTCTACTATAGTGGTTGGTTTGAGTAGCTTTGACAGAGATATGTCCAACAAAGCCCAAAACAGTCATAGTCTATCTTCCTTTAAAAATATTGAATATAGGGGTTGGGGATTTAGCTCAGTGGTAGAGTGCTTGCCTAGCAACCGCAAGGCCCTGGTTCGGTCCCCAGCTCCGGAAAAAAAAATATTGAATATAAGGTTTCCAGTGCTCAAAGAATTGGCCAAGATCTCATGGACAGACACTTCAGACTGACCACAAAGCCCTATAAAATATCTGTGCGTTCTGGGGGAAGATGAGCTATAAGTCCACAAAGACAAATTGAACTCTTTTCTGTCTTTGTAGCGTGTATGGCCAGAAGTTTAAACTCCAAGGCCCAGGATCATCAGCAAGTTGGGTTGAATAACATTACCCTTCCTGGGTCATACTTAAGAATCTATTGAAGTAGCACTAATACAGTCCCTAGATACACTTCTGCAAGGGCTTTCCCAGGCTTGGATTCATTCTCTTGAAAGATGGGTTCCTTGTAGACTAGGTTTATGCATTTCTGCCAGCTGAGATAGAAGGAAATCATGTTATCCTCCCCGTATTAATTCAACTTCTCAGAAATACACCTCCCCTATACCCAATTAGCCATGCCCACCCTGGGGCCTCTTGTTGCCCCACCAGGGTTCTGTGACTTTACAGAGGGTTATTTTCTATCAAAAGGGAATAAAAAGAAATGCAGTCAAAAAAAATAGTGTTCCTATCTCTGTTCTCTCCTTTATTTGACTTCATCATTTGGTTTTTAGCTCATCTTTGCTTCTATTTCAGTTTGATATAGAACTGTTCAAGGGCAAAGGCCTGGAGCATTCATGGACACATTTTATAGGGCCCAGTATAATGGTGAACATTTAAGGAGGTGAAAGATACCTTTATGCAATGTCTGTAGCAGCAGCCATAGTTTAATATGTTTCTGGGGTATATTTGGAATTCTATGACAGTCTCCAAGATTCTTAAATGCCCATCTTCCTTGATAATTTTTTTTTATTTTTCTTAAAGACAACACATACCTGTGCACACACACTCAGAGTTGTGAGCAATTCCTGCTTGCTGGCTAGGTCTGTTTCCTCTGCATTAAGATAATGGATGGAAATGCCAACAAGGATTTCATTATTATAGATGACCTTGAATCTGCAAAGGAAAAATAGCCATAAAGCACTCGCCAACTTTAGTGTTTCATTATAATTAAAAACTACTAATGACAGACCTCATCACTGGTCAAAGTACACTGGGGACCTGTATTATGGTAGTTCAGAATCACAACACTGGAAGAATTTGGGGTCACCTTCAGGTGATGGGAGAGATGTGTAAAATGAATGATGATTCAAGTAGCATAGGTTTAGTACCTCTGAAATAAAACTAGCATCTGGATCAACCAAAACGGTATAACATCCCTCAGACAGGGGATGCTTTTATTTGTGGACCTGTGTTAGCCATTATGTTGTAAGAAGCAGAAAATTCTACTGCTAGCCTAAGCAAAAATGTAGAATTTATCTTAAAGATTTGGTAGCCTGTCACAGTCCTCAATCAATGAATCTAGAGTCTGGCACACCATAAAAATTTATTGAATAAATGTATGATGCTCAAAATAATGTCAGAAACCTAATAATGTTTGGTCTCCAGCTTTTTTCTGTTCTATGCATCCTTGTCTCCATTTCTTTAATTTTTCCCTCTAAGTAGGTTTCCATTTCTCAGTCCATGAAACAACAAATGAATTCCCATAGCTTTTAAGTTTATCTGGTCTAGTTTTAGCCTTGTCATGAGACTTCGCTGCCTCATCCTCATTTTGGAGAGAGATAATCTGACTGACCCAGTGTTAGTGACTGACTGGTCTGGCCTTAGGAAGTCACCTGTAGCATGAATAAGGTGGCTATCAGCTTGCTTTAGGATTCTGTGGTTCTATGCTTCAAGTATGGATAGAACATTTCCAGATTAAAAAGATTATTATAACACAACACCCCAGAGTCTCTACTGTGACTGTCATTAGATAGAAGAGATGAATAAATACCAAAAATGATCTCGCGATGTATAGAATAGTATTTGCTGAACACAGGTGGCTGAACCTGGGGCCAGAATATTCAACCTCTGCTCTTGGATAGAAGTCAACCCTATTTTTCCTCTATTGCTATCATCATTCAAGCTCTGGGGCAGACAAGAGAACTTAGAACTGTCATTTGAGAAAATGTCAATTTGAGACATCCTTATTTTTGTGATACCAGCTATTCGATGCTGAATAATAATGGAATTCTATTCTTGGACTTGTGATTTCATCTCTGAGAAAATGCAAAGCAGATCTTGGCAGGTGTATCTATATATGATTGGCAATGCCAAGGCAGCTCACACTGTTAAAGCAGTGCAGCTGATTTGAGTGACATTTCTGGGTTGTTTGTACTGAGTATAATAATGATTTAATGTGGAATGTATCATGCATTACTCTTGAGAGGTTGGACATGGTGGTGTGAAAGTGTCAGTAGGTTTATAAGCTTTGCTAAAGCACTTCCCACCTCAGCAATATGGAGTAAGTCCCTTCACTTTGCTGGGTTTTGACCTTGTCACTTACAAAATAGAGATAATGACATTTGAGTTGAGATAAAGAGAATATAAATACCTTACTTGAGGCCATATAAAAGTAATTTTTAAATGGGCACCAACTTAATATACTAAAATAAAGCGTGAAGTTTCTGTAGGAGAAAAACATTCTTAATTATTGTAGAATTAATAGCTTCATATCCAAAGTCACTTGAACACAGTTAAACATAGATGAAAGACAACATGGGAGAGAAAAAAAAGTAATGTAAATAGCAGGCATTTAACTTGTCATTTATTTACTATTTATGAGGTTTTGGAAAAATAAATAGTTATAACAAGCTTCTAAAACAAGCCAATATGCAGGTAAATGGGATAAAGGAATAGGCAGTCCAGAGAAGAAAGTTTATGTGATAATAAATCAGTATATTTAACTCCATTGGTAATCAAATAAACTCATTTCCAAATTAAGGTTCCTTGCACAAGATCTGAAAAAAAAAGAAAAACATTACAATGTCTAGTACTGAGAAATACTGCCAGACAGTGGGCACATGCAGCTGTTGTCAATGGGGATAATCTTGATGAAATCTTACGCATTTTGCATTAATTCATGTATATGTTTATATGTATATATGTGTATGCATGCTTTTTATTCCAGTGATTCTGCCTTTGACTATGCAGTAGAAGACACGTAAGAATGCTTATTTCAATGGATTTTGTTGTAGAGAAAAAAATGGCAGCAATTTTTTAGTAGAAAAATAGTTAATCTATGATATATTCGCTAGATTAAAAATTGGAAATAAACAAACATCCACTGGTAATGGAGTCGCTGAGTGAATTATGGTATGTCCATTCAGAAGAGTATTTTGCAGATTTAAGTGACTAATATTAATTCAAAAGTTAAACTATGACGAGTATTTTAAAGCCCATTGTTAAAATAGAAAAGAATCATATAATTCAAATAAAAAATGTGATCCAGTTTATAAAATTTATTTCTATTTATGCACATTTTTCCAGTACATAAAAAGACAGTGTTGGTCTTTGTAGAAAAATGGATCGTGGGCAAGGGATGACATTTGCTGTTGTTTACAATATTAATGATTTTAGATAAAGCTGCATTAATTTGTTTCATCTGACATTTATTTTAAGTGATATTAATGCGAGAGTAAGGTAGTAAAAGCACACTGCTTAGGCTAATGCATGGTATATAATCAGTTTTTTATGTATATATTAGTGATCCTTCTCAATTTTACACTGCAATGCATAAGAATTGATTATTTCAGAAACATTCTATTGGTGACCACTGCATATCCTAGTAAAAACTGGTCTGAAAGGACCTTCAGTTGTACCTCAAAAGACAGGTAAATAATATGAAGTATAAATTATGATGTATATTACATAAATAATACAGCTAAAAATCATGTGGGAAATTGTCAACTGTATGGGCTGGACACTGCATACCTGTCGGTAGTGGAGGCATGGTGCCTCCATTCAGAGTTATGCAAGCCTCTCTGTTTAACCATTTATGAGCAACTGTCTGGTGAGGCTAGAGATGGCCAGCAAGTGGCCAGATTTAAAAAAAAAAAACAAGTCTGGAGAAGGTTAGAATATAAGTTGATAATTAGGAATAGGACCAATTTTAATGGCAAAAGAGAAACTGTATAATATTTAGTCTTCATGTTAGGGATCCAGGGAATAAAGGTTAAGAAAACAAAAGTACTAAAATTAATAAAAGCTTGATCCATTGTAAATATACAAAAATCAATAGTATTCTCTCTATTTGCAAAATGTCCTAGGAATCGAAGCAAGGATGTATATTGGATTCACAATGTGTGTGAGTGTGCATGTGCGTGTGTGTGTGTGTGTGTGTGTGTGTGTGTGTGTGTGTGTGTGTGTGTGTTCACTTTACCTGTGTGCTATGGGGTCAATACTGTGAGGAATATGATACATTTACATTTTTATAATGATGTTTTGGCAGCACAGAAGAAAATGAAAATGTGTGCTGTTACTTGATGCACAGTAACCAGTTATTAGCTTGTTTCAGTGACCCACAGAGAGACAACGTGGACTCAGGCCACTAGGAAGTGACTATTCAAATTACAGAAAAGGGAAAGGATCTAAAATAAATTGAGGTGGTAGGAAAGGATGCGTGGTTTACTGTTTGGAAAGAAGAGAGGGGAAAGTGTTCTAAGTGAGTCCCAAGGTCCCATGTTTCTAGGTAGGTGTGTGATGAGCAGGTTACTGTCCGGTTGTTAAAATTGCAGGAGGTTCAGATAGCCTTGTGTAGTGATGCATTAAGATTGCCACATCCAGGAAATCAGCTGATTCTATGGTATGTCAGTTGTTCTTCCTATTGTTGTGACCCAGAACCTGACAAGAGTGGCTTAAGGGAAGAAGTTATTATGGTGCACAGTTTGAGAAAACACAGTTTACCACAACAAGGAAAGTATCAGAGCTAGTTCTCCCACAGCGGTGGAAATGTGAGGTAATCTTAGAGCTTCAGGTGTGCAGAGCTAAGTTGGAAGTAAGGTCAAGACATAACCTTTAATGTCTCTATTCCAGTGATCTACTTGCCTCAGAGCTTCACCTCAAAAGGTTCTGAAACCGCCCAAAACATCTTTATCAGTTGCTGAGCAAGAGCTCAACACATGATCCTGTTGGGAGGATTTTACAGTAAAACAATAAAGGCTTAAAGTTAAGAATGCATTTAAGAGACATCATTGGATGCTTTTTAAGTACATCCTGTGCAATTCCTGGACCAGTATTTCTTTCCAAATGCTTGATGTGGAAAATGTTTCAAACCCTGCACGCCAGTATCTCTCTTCCTCTGTCTGATTTTCCTCATGCCTAATAAGATTGTTTTATATTGATTATATCATGGTTACCTTGACCTCTAGCCTTACTGCCTGTGACCTTGAAAAAAGCATTCGGGTTCTTCCCCCAGTGTCTCTTCTTGTCACCTCACAACTGCTCCTTTTCCTTGTTCCCTTCCTTCTGGAGACATGAGCTCCTTTCTGTGGGTTTCTACGTTATCCCTGTCAGCACCTTTCTAACCATCTCTTCTCAAAGTTCCTTCTAGTAACCCCATTTGATGTGCTGCTTCAAACTTGCCACATCTGGACAGTGAACTGGTCTCCATCTACAGACACAAATGAGATTATCTGGAAGTTATAACAAAGACAGCAATTTAACAGCATCTAGGGTGTTTGTCTGTACCCCCCCCCCAGATGGACTATCTCTCCGTGATTGTCAGAACACAGTCTAAGAGTAGAGCCATGTGAGTGCTTATAAGAAAACTCCACGAAAACAAGACGCGTCTTGTGACCTCACTTTCTTCAAACTTGTTCTTGGAATGTGTTTTTATGCTCTTTCCAGATGGAGCAGATAGGAGTGGGTTTACTTCAGCTGTTGTTTGTCATTTGCCATATATGGTGTGTCCTTGTGACTGTCCACTTTACTCATGTGACTCTGAGGGTTAACCTCAGAGTACAAATTGCCGGATGCTCTAAATAGAGTTGGCTATTGCATGAGACTTTAGTCCTCTTCGTTTATTGCCTCATATTCTCCCAGGACCTACCATCTTTAGAGCCGTAAACACGTGCTGACCCTTCTAAGGCTTATTAATATCATGAATCAGATGGCTGAGGTTAAAGAACTTTGCCATTTGCCACTGCATGACTCTGAGCAAAATGATTTACCTGTCAACCTCTGATTCTGTAAATGGAAAAGGATTAGATGAGGAAATGCATGTAGAATGGCAGGATACTAACAAGCTTCCAGTAAGTATTAGTTATTATATATTGATAGTTTCCACTTACTTTCCACACTAAAATTTTGCCATTAAGACAAATAAGACTATTGAATCTTGAGAAGTACAATGGATGAAATAATTGCAATAAATGCAACTAGATGTTTTATAATTGTTAATAAATGCCTAATTTATTAACTTTATTGATGTCAGAAAATTGTGGTGACAAAGTAGATGTGGCTCAGTGCTGTCCTTTCTTTGTGACCAAGCTAACGTCTGTATGTACAGTCTTGTGACTAAATGACCCTGAACCTAACTGCCAAGAGATGTATTCCTGTGGACTGCTTTGGAAATATAGAAGAGTTGTGAAAGCAGGACAAAGCAGGGACATGCGTGAGACACACAAACACTGTGAGCTTACCCACCCATTGAGGAGACAGAAGACGTGTTACACTTACAGGAAATGCATGTGGTGCTCACAAATTTTTTAATATACAGTGTTTCTGTCCCCTCTTCTCCAGTGTCCTCTGAATCTTAGAGGCAGAAGTGTTTTTTATATGTATCCACCCAGACTGGTTTCCACAATTCTGCATTTTGTTCAATTATGGTGTTCTGTAATAATTTCCGTGTGTTGCAAAGAGAAGTTTTGTTTGTGAGAAGCAAAGACTATGCATATCTATGGGTATAATCGCAAATATTTAACTATTGTTAGGCATTCTGCTGGTTTAGTAAAGTGGTGGTTGTACGTTCTCCTTCAAACACCATGACTTCACTAGCCCTGGGTAGTTGGCTCTGTTTCCAGCAGTAGCCCTCATTTCCCTCTTTTGACTGACTCTTGAGTCCAATTAGAAAGTTGTTGGCTAGTGGCAAGATAAGCATTCCACTACTGCAGCCTTAGGGTTGTTATGTCATGGTGATTGTTGATGTGGTTCATAGGCACCATAGCTGTGTAAGAGTGTTGGTTATTTCCCTCCTTTGGAAGCTTGAATGACTTCTTTGGGTACTGTAAAAAACACTCATTAAAGAGGCTTTTGGGTCAGTTCTAGCTCAGGGGCTTCTGGGCCCTCTTTATGAAATGCATATTACCTTCAGCAAGATGATAATCTCCTTTTACCTGTTGGGGAGCCAAGGGAAATATCAATGGGTTATATGATTTGGGAATCGCTTAGCAAGCCCTAACTAATAATTAGGACACTAAAACATATGACATAATGGACATGGAAAAACCTAGAAGGCCTCACCTCTACACACACACACACACACACACACACACACACACACACACACACACACACAAACCAAAACAACAAAAAGCTGTATGCAAATAAGGAATGCTGAGAATGGGGAAAAAAGTCTTTTCTAGGGAAGAGCCCAGTTGTCAAATACCAAATGGGCCACCCTGAAAGCATGCATACATGTAACATTATACAGACTTAGTAGGTTATATTTAGGACTATATATGAATGTATATAAATATATTCATGGAATAATGGTTAATGAGAAATGGACCATGAATGTGAAAGAGAGCAAGAAGGAGTGTATAGGAGGGCTTGGAGGGAGGAAAGAGAAATGAGGTGCCATTATTATATTATAATCAAATAAATACAATAACGAAATGTGTAAGTCACTGGGGTTGGAGGTAGTTCCATGTAATAAGAGAGGCAGGGCCTGATGAACATTTGGATCCTGATTTCCTTCAAGCTCATGTGCTTAGAGCATGAATGAATGCACACTTGCGTCTGTTATAATGTCACCTATATTCTGCCAAAAGGTTTAGTCAGTAATCAAATAGGGAAATGTACAATGTGCTCCGGTGATAATTGTCATGGGAAGCTATTATAAAGCATGGTGAGGGCAGGTTGAGCAGATGGAAGATGACAGTGTGAATTCAGAGAAGACCTCACTGACAATTGCTATCAGACTGGACGAAAATGCAGGTGGTAGCCTTTCTTAGAAATATCTATGCTGACATAGGTAAACTTTACAGAAACTATTGAGACAGAGCTTTCTAGAATAGCCAGTGTGGCTTCTATAGAAGAGATGGCAGGAAACACATCAGAGAGTGGAGAAAGAGTACATCTTCCAGGAAGTGTAGAGAGCCTCTGTGCACAGTTTTGCCTTTTCTATCAGTGAGCAGAATCTAGATGAGAGACAATCTGACAGCACTTTCGAAGTATCACTTCCTGTGCTGCTGTGTTGAGAGGAGACCATCAAGGGCAAGGGGGAAGCAGGAATGCCACTTAGGAAGCTATTGGGCTCCTCTAGGGGAGGGGGTGGCTGAACAATAAGGACACAAGGCAGGACTCGGCCATTTCTATTTTGAAGGTATGGAAAATGTTATTTTGTGGTGGATGACTTGTATGAATGCCATGGATAAGAAGCAGTTAAGTTGGACTCAAGGTTTTTGGTGTGAGCAATTGGCAAGCCATAGGTAATATCGGAGTCAAAGGACTACAAGAGGATACGGATTGCTGTGTGAGAATATAAAGCAGGAATTCATTTTTGGATGTGTTTAGGGTGAGATATTGAACAGGGGACTTGATACATAAGCCTGATGCTCAGAGAAGCCCACGTTGCAGATACAAACCTAGGAGGCACCAACAAATAAATTGTTTTTAACATGAATAAATTTCCCTAGGGAATTGATACCTACTGAATGCTGGGGTATGCTTAGAAATAGGGGAATCTGAAGGGAAATAGCAAGGCAAAGGACTCTGTTAAAAGCAACAGCAAAGTAGGAGGGCAAGTTTATGAGTCATCCTAGATGCTAAAACTACCTGTAAGAACAATGGTAGAAACAAGTGGTCCTGATATGTTGAGACAGGGCCTGAGAGCTGACCTTATAATTCAGCAGTGTGGATCCCTGATGATGGTGAAAGCTTTACTTACGTAGTATATTAAGTGCTTGTTTGTTTGTTTGTTTTGTTTTGTTTTTAAGTCGAATAAGCGTTGCTTCAGTAAAGAACTAGCTGCGTGCATTTGGAGAACTCTAGCCATGAAGAATTTCTAAGTATTTCACTCTGAAAAGGAGAAGGTGGGAAATGGAATGGAGCTGGAGGAGAGAATTGGTTATAAGAATGCGATATAAAATGATGGTCATCATTGAAGAGAACTCTTTAAAATGTGATAAGGATACTGAAATGTACTTCTCCACAGTTGAGGGCTTCTGGAGGGTCTGTGGGTGGGAATGACTTGGTTTTCTTAAAGAGGCTGGCTACTGGGGCTTGACCATGCTCCAGTGAGTCATCCTCCTCCTCCCTCTCTTCCTCCTGATACTCCTCCTCCTCCTCTTCTTCCTCCTTCTTCATTTTTCGGAGGTCACAAGGGGATAGGTAGCAGACTTGGGAGGATTGCAAAGTGAGTGAGATTGGATGCATGGTGTGAAATTCTCAAAAAAAATCAATGAAATCTGTTGAAAAAAATGGCAATATTCTAATGATGTGACCCCAACAAGACGGAACAGTTGAGGATGTGAGGGAAAAAATGAATACATGCTAGACAGACTGACTTACAGGCATCCACAGTTATATGAGAAGAGGCTAAAGGAATGAGACTGGAGACAATGCAGGTAGTACAGTCAGCAATGTGTGAGGCAGGAGGATTTGGAAGTGCAGAGGACTGGAGTATACATTGAAAGGATTGGGTATCAGGTTGGATTAGGGACAACAGCAGCACCGAGAAGATGGAGATACTTGTGAATGGCAGGCCCTGGGCTTCAGAGGACACTAACTGGGACCATTGGGCCATGAATTCTTCCATGTGGGCAACTGGAAGCACTGAGTAGAGAGCACTAACTTGTGCAGAGTTGGTGTGTTCATAACAGCCATGTGTGTCATGAGCATTTTGGAGAAGCGGAAATATACCAAGTCAGTTTAGCTGTATTCCCTAAGCATGGGTAAGCTCCTGTGCTGCTATATGGCAAACTCTGACAGCAGTGACAGGGTGGGTGGAAGGCGGTAGTCTATACTGGCAATAATGGAAGCCAATTCTAAACTGTGTCTGGCTTAGCTTCTCTAACAGTGCTACCTGCTTTCAAGTTTATGGGTTGTTTCAAGTCTGGACCTATCCCCACTCTTGGATCTCTTTGTCCAAGAGTAATAATAGTAACTTTCTCTCCGCTGAGAGAAACTGAGCTAGAACCTCCTTTCTGCTCCCCCTCTGACAGACATCAGTAAAGTCTCTGACAGGGTCTCAAGCTTGTTTTAAAACTTCTGTGTTCCTCAGTATACATAATGTGGACCTCTTCAGTTCAACTGGGATAACTATTATCAGATATATTCTCTCATTCATATTCTCTCTCTCTCTCTCTCTCTCTCTCTCTCTCTCTCCCCCTTCCTCCCTGCCCCTACTTGCTCTCTCTCTCTCTGTGTACGTGTGTTATACTTTGTAAAGCCCTGTAAAATTGCATTTAAGCTAGAGAAATATCAAATATCAGAGTAACCCCTAAGGACCAAAACAGCCAGAAACATTATATATCTTATTAAGTAGAGAGATCCAGACAGAAATCTACCACGTGGATATGTGTAAAATATCTTTACACTAGAATAATCTCTTACAGTCTTGACTTGGGATGCTTTAATGTGCTTATTTGCGGATATACTTAGGAACAACTCATGCCTTCCTTTTGTTTGTTTTTAAATTGGGTAAATAGAAAAGTATTGAAAACATCTTGTTAGAGTCTGCTGGGCTGGGTTTGTTCTTGACTCCTTTGTTTCTCAAGATAACAAATTAGAGAAGGATGTGCTGACAAGACTCATAGTTAAGTTGGTTATGAAATCTTTAATCTTGTGTTGTCACCAGGAGATAAAAAGTTCACAGCAACTTTGTAAAAAATTGTTCTTTTTAATGTGAAATATTCCTTTACCATTTCTTTTCTTTATGGGAACTTCGTTAAAGGTCATGCTTGCTGATGAAGTATGATTATTTAGTATTGAACTTAACATCTATTATTCTATGTTGGCATTCAATTTTAATTTAATTTGGCACATGAATTGCTGTTGCTATAAATCAAACATCGATATGCTCCAGTCTCCCAAAATACTGCTGAGAATCTCTCCTCTGCTCACTGAGTCGTTAGCAGACTCCTTCAGTGTGTGAGAAGTGAGTGGAACTGGCTTGGTGGGTTTGGATTCTCTCTTGTAGTCTCCTGCTCTCATGTGATTTCTCTTTTCTTCATCATCCCTCCCATACATATGTGCACTGAGAGGAAGGGAGAGAGGGAGAGGAGGAGAGCAAGAGAGACCCTCATACACACACAGAGGCCAAGTAACCAACTCTGACCTGGATAACCAGTCATCTTTACTAAGCAATCTCTGCCACTAGACACTGGTAAACAATGAGGAGTTATGGGAGGAAGACTTTTCATCCCTGAGGCCTCACAATTTTGAAAATACTGAACAAACCATGTATAGGTTAATCATTATTTGTGTTATAGATCTTGTTAGTTAGTCAATACTTCCTTGCCCAAAATGCTTTTCCTGTCAACACATGTGGATACTGACTCACTGTAAGACTCCCTACTTAGTAACACAATGTGTATTTGAGAGACTAGGCAAAGACATCCACTCTGCCCATGGAAAGGGGATAATAGCTTTTTGCTCTTGCATTGCTGCAGTAACTTCTGAGTCTGGCTAGATCCAAGCAAAATGAGGTGATATGGGAGTATAACATTTATTACCTGGGAAAAAAAGAATTACTAAATTCTTGGCCTTATCACTTGACGTTGTTGTTGTTGTTGGTGGTGGTGGTGGTGGTGGTGGTGTTGACCCCACTGGGATCAGTGACACAGCCCAGTCTTGGAAGAAGCCCGGATGTGTGTGTTAAGCATAGAACGTGGTGAAGGTCATGCATCAGTCACTTCAGGCGCCTCGTGCATATCTGCTAGTATAACACTATCAGCCATGGCATTGTCAAATATGCAGGCAGCTGGAGGATAAATATGTAAGCAGTGTGAAAGGTAAAGGCAAGAATGGGAGAATAAATGACAAAGAGCACTTATCTCTCAATAAGAGAAATGATTTCAATGCGCCCTCCTTCAGACCAGCTCTGACAGGTCTCTAATACAAAATCCTCTTGCATCCGAGAGGGACAGACCCTGTGCTCACCCACCTCTGCTCAGCAAAGGGATGAGGGGAATGGACATGGCAGTTGGTATTAAAGGAGCTTAGCTCAAAGGGAGGATCAAGGCAAATGTGACAGACAGTGAGTGCTGGGTAGAGATAACAGCTGCATGATGGATGTTTAGAAATGTGTGAAGAATTGGTCAATGCACAAAATAAAGTGGAGAGGGAGAAACACTACAATTTTTAGATCAACATGCACAAGATTGCCAGTGTGGACCTTAAGGGAAAAATCAAGCAAGCATTCTTGTGAGCATAAGTCTATATGGCATAAAGGAAGAAAAATTCACACACACACACACACACACACACACACGCTAGATAGAGGGAGGGAGCAACACATTTTTAGTGGCTGAGTATATGTAGATTGACGAGACTGATAGCAAATCTGTGCTACATAATAGGTTTACCCTTGCCCTAATTATTTTTTATGGATCACTACCAAGAATGGATATAAAAAAGAATGACTTTAACCTTTCTCTCAGGCTGATTGGAGTTTTACTATCTCTTTGCTCTTCTCCCTCCTAAATCTGAAAAAAAAAAGTTTGTGTAAGAAATAGTAAATTGAGCTACTATGACCTTTTGATATTTGGGTATAGCAAAAATGTAAGTGATTGCCTTTCGACAGCTCATTGACGAGTCTTCTGGAAGAGAAACATAAACTTTCCTCTCCATTGTCAAATGTTCTACCACTGAGCAATACTCACCAACCACTTGGCTTTCCTAGGTCTTTTCTCCATCATAGTCTACTGCTGACAACTTGTATTTTCTCAGCTGGGCTCTATTTGCCAAAATGTGACTCCATGTACACACATGCCTTGGAATAAATGCATCGGCATTTGGAGTCCACTGAACATTTATGTTTTAAGTTTTCTTTATCCTATTCCCCTTATCCTTACCCTAACAGTGTAGGAATAAAACGGACTCTCATGATTTTAAGTGGCCCCCTCTTTCTGTAGCAGCAGCAATGGCCATGTTTTGAAGCATCTCACGTTTCTTTAGTGTGATCTCTTGCCATTCGTGCAAGAGTCTGGTGTGAAAATATTCAGGTGTGGGTCTAAACGATTTAAATTGACTACATTTTCTGAAAAGTCAGCATGATTTTGAAGACAGACTTTTTTTTATAGCCATTTCTCCTTTGTTGCTAAAACCTAGAGGGATATTTCAGTTTTATGTTTGTCATAAGATAATTAAGTTAGTATAGTTTAAATTATACCACCAATGAGCTTACCCTCCCTTTTCTCAACTCCACTCAAGTCTGTAGTATCTTCCCTGGGGTATTCTCTACTGTGGGGCCACAAAAAGCTCTTTCGCAGTGCTGACAATTACCTGAAATTATCAGCAATCATACAGGAGGCAATTACAACTTATAGAAGCAGCAACATAATTACTACTTTTTTTTAACACAGAACTTAAATGTACCCTAATGGCTTGAACACAAATGCTGCTGCTGTGCCTTATTAACCAGCTGATCTAGAAAACAGAGACTAGCTGCTAAATCACGTTAATGCTTGTGACCAGTAGAAGTGTGTCCTAATTTTAAATTTTATACCTCTACACCGTGGATGTTCCTTCCTTTCTTAAATAGATTATTCCCATAGGCTGTACTGTGAAGCAAACCGCCTCCAGGCAGAGCTATATGGAGTTGTATGGGAAGCCTAAGTTATTACTCACCAGCATCTCTCAATAAGGGACACCATCTTCAACTCATATGAGCCATTGAGAGCAAAGGAACAGCCATCGCGCCTGCAAAGATCAGCAAAGTAAATGCAGCAGTGTTCCATGTATTTTACAGTAAACATAAATATATTGTACTGTCCTGATTGGTAAGTAGTTCCAGGGAGCTTTAAAGTTCTGTGTAGGAACACATATATGAATGTCAGCCAGAGCTGCAGTAAATTCTGGAATTAGGCTCACTCTTACATTTTAGCCACTTATGGCCTTTATTAATGACTGACACAATTAAAGATACCAAGTGCTTAGCAAGTGTGTGGTATTCGGAGGGGGCTTGGTAAATATGTAGTTTATCTGCTTAATCTCGTTTGAGTTTCTTGGGGCATACTTGGGATATGGAGATTTAAGGAAAACCTTAAATGGAAAATCATGGATCTACTAAAACTCAAAAAAAAAAAATTGCCTTTTCACTGGGAATCTTGAAAGGAAAATGAGCAGTGCTACCCTGCAGATGGGTTTGTGTCATTCCCACAGAGACACATTTGTGTGTCTGTGACCATAGATAGATAACTCTTCCCTCAGATAACTGTGTCTTTCTCCAGCTTGTGGTATTTTCTGCATTTCTGTGGCTCCTGCCTCTTCCATTCACAGTTGTAATCTTGAGCCCTTGCGTCTCACACTCCTCTATTTAAAAGCTCATTCTTTTCACAAACACTTATGACACGCATGCAGAGGACCAGCCAGGTACATCTGCTACCAAGGATGCTAAGACAAAAGAAGACTCGGCTGTGTATTGCACAAACATGCATTCCAACTCAATAGCCATGTAAAGACATGAAAATATTTAATGATGGTTTTTTCTTTTTTTTAAGGAGTTCGCAAGTACACACCAGGAAGGTCATTGGGTAGGGTGTGAGTCTAGAACTCTGGTTAGCAGAAAGGAAGAGAAACATCATCTAAATGACATAATTTAAAGCCAGCTGTAATCATAAATTTCCAGTTACATATGGGAGTCAAGAGCTTCCTCTTCTAATTTGTACAGGGATGGTGTTTCTAGGAAGTTATTTCTTACACACAAACACCTATGATCTGAAGGCTGGGAAGATGGGGACTGGAGAATCCCTGGGTTTACTACCCTGTCAGTTAGGCCCATGGCTGGGGTCCAGCTTTAGGGAGAGATCCTACCTCACATATAAGGTGAAAAGCAGTGGAGGGTGGCAGCAGTGTCAACCTCTGATGTCCGCACACAGCGTACAGATGTGCATTTGCAGCCATGAACACAATAAATACACTGGATTGTTATTTTGATATCTGAAACACAGAAAAAAATACACCTTTCAGCAACAGAAATGATCGTTGGGATAGATTTAAAGAAAAACAAATGGACAGGAACATATAATTGGAACCTAACTATTTAAATCACAAAGAATGAGAAAATCCCTGTGTGGATAGGGAGGGAGAGACTGCTGAAAATCGCAGTTCCCGTGTCTCACTTTCTGGCTACCCTTTAGGATGACAGATTTGATGTGGTCAACCTCTTTTGATGAACATACAGATAGAGTTTTTTTTGTTTTGTTGTTGTTATTTCCTTTGTTTTGTTTTTCTGTTTGGGTTTTTCTTGTCTTGCTTTTGACTTTTACTATTTTTGTTGGTTTTTTGTTTTGTCTTGTTTTTTGTTTTTGTTTTTTACTCAGTTTCTTTGTGTAGCCCTGCTATACTGGAACTTGCTCTGTAGACCAGGCTAGACTTGAACTCAGAGATCTGCCTGTTTCTGCCTCCCAAGTGTTAGGATGAATGGCAAGTGCCACCACTGGCCAACTCAGAGTGGGATTTTTTTATTTGACGATCTTAAAGGTTGCTGGGACTTGGATGATGGGAGAGGATATGGTCATGGTTGTGGTACTGGAGTGCTTGCATCTTAAGTAGAGCTATTCAAAGCACTCTTCTGGTCAAATCTATCCGTGTACATTATGAATAACTGTAGGCTCAGGTGAAGGGAAAGGGATGCTTTCCTCTGCCAGAATGCGGGGCATGAGCAAGGCTCGGACAAAAGAACACGAGGAAGGCATGAAGCCAGGGACCTAGATAAACATCACTCCCTCAGCATGCTCGCCCACACACTGTCACTAATAGCAGTGGAACACGGCAGACTCTGGAGCTTTTTAATTATGCCCCATAGCATCTCGCTGCTGTGCGCTCTGGTGTAAGTACAGGTGACCCCCATGTACACTGCTGTAGACCAATTTAATAATATTGTCTACCCAACATCAAATTATTTTCAAATAAACGTCTCTTAAATTTTCTTATCAACTACTGGCTGTCCATACTACCATCTAGTTCATGACTGGCATCTTATTATAAGCCATAATTGTCTCTACTTAATTCTCTGGCATTGACTAAATCCATCTTTCATGTGCAAAAGGGCATAAGGACTCACAGATGGTTTAAAACTTAAACAAATTATGGACTACTTTAAATACATTATAGATAGAAGGAGAGCGAACATTTTTGACAGCTTGTTAGCCTTCTTCGGTAGCAATGGAGAGACTAATGAATGGGAACAACTCTCTCTTAGATGCTGCTCACTAAGTCCTCGTGAATGATATGTAAGGATATGAGCAAGTTGATTCCTTCTGCCTTCTTTATGTCCTTGCTATGAGCTTTCTCACCAAACTGTGCCGGGGATAAACTGAGCCTACAGGCAAAAGCAATCTATAAATATATGGCAAACTATAAACGTCCCAAATCCTTACAGTACCTTCAGTTTATCTTTGGAACTTCTCAGCTCATCTAAGTAGGCAGAAGCTTGCAAGCTCAATGTAAATGCTTTATTTAAGTGAGGTGCCATCATTTGATAATAGAAATTCAACTGAAATAGGAGTTCTAGGTGTTTTCCGAAAGGATTATACTTTAATTTCCATATAGAAATAATAGGCTGGAATGAAGTAGCTCTGATGTGTTGCTTCTGCACTAGTTGTGATACCCATAATAGTCTGTTTCCCCCTAAATTAGACAGGAGGTCTCTTTTCTTTTCATTTGATTCAATAAAGTTTTATTTTCCCAAATGTACAGCTGATTGAATCTGTCTATGCATCTTCACCAGCAGCTGGGGCACCTCCACCCTTTGTGTCTCTGGTGTAAATTCCTTGGTCTCTGTGCTTTGAAACCAGCTTGATGAGTCTTTACTACGTAGCTCCTGAGGGACTGCCCTGGCCAAGGAACCTTGAATCTTCAGTCTCCCGGAGACCACAGCTGGAGTAATACGCTTATAGTTGGGAACTTCCTTACAAAGTTTGTCGTAAGTAGCTTTGTCAAACAGGATGAGATTGTTCAGCTTGTCCTGAACTTTGCCTTTGGACCACTTCTTTTTGGCCTTGCCACCAGATTTATTTACTGGGTCTTTGTCTTTTATGGCTGACTTTCTGGCATCCTTCTTCTTCTTGTCATCTTTGGGCGGCATGGCGAAGCTCAGAGAGTAGTGTGGACCATTTGATATCGATGTCTGTAGACACTTCCTAAAGCACTCCACCCCATGTATATTTTCTGTTGTGGTTCTGCAGACTGTCAAGTCTGTGACCTCTTCCAGTAGACATTTGTCACTCTGAATTTCCATCCTCACTCAAAATGTTCTCCCTACCAACTATACCTAAACTATTTGTCTTTGAAGTCTGACTTTCTTTTATTTATATTTTACTTTCTCTCCCTACAGCAACCAAACCAAGCTATGTTTCTTTCTCTATCATATATAATAGAAATCAATATAGAAATAGAAATATATATATATATATATATATTAGAAATCTATACCTTACATATATACATATATTAGAAAGAGTGCTGTTTGGTGTAGTTTTAACAAACATGAGCTTGTGTGCGTATTGATTTCTTTGGAGAGGCCTTGTGGAGACACATCCTCTTTAGTAATATAGTTAGGATTTTTCAACTTTAGTACACTTTTCTTGAGCCATACTATTCTTTTCCATAACTACAGCTTTTTATACAGTTTGATTTTAATATTTATGTATGAAAATGCGTTCTATTTAAGACTTTTGACTCCATTCATCTTTACTGAGTTGCTTTAATATTTTATTTCTAAAATATTATCTTCAAATTCTCTGTTCTTGAATTACCTATATTTGGTTGAGTATATTGCTTAATTTTATGGGCTCTTGATTTTTAAAAGAAAAAATGATAAATTCATGATTAATATAAATTGAGTATTTAGTATTTATTTATTTTTACCAAGACAGTTCACCAGGCTGTCATAAATAAATATTGTTTTAAATCTCAGAATCATCTCAGTTGAGTTAAAGAAGCACACATAAAGAACATAAAGTATAAGGAAAAAATTACAGTGCTCAGTAATATTTAAAACAGTAATATTGAAAACATGGTGTTATATGCCTTTAATCTCAGCACTCTGGAGGCAGAGGCAGGGTCATCTCTGTAAATTAAAGGACATCCTGGCCTACATAGCAAGTTTCAGGAAAGTAAGATATACTTAAGTGAGACCCTGTGTTCACAACATCAAACAATTTACCCTACACGTCTTGGTGGTGCATCAAGTCTTTCACACAGATTGCTTGTAATCAGCAAGAGCTTTATAGTAGATAAACAAATATAACAGATGAGATGATTAGGAAAAGCTTTAGAGAAGAAATGATACTCAGCCATGGATGTGAAGGACAATTTGTACACTGAATTACAGAGAACAGTCTAGAGATCGTTCTCCACACCAAGGGATTGCCAGGACCAAAGTAGGGAAGCATGTAGGGAAGAATAGCAGTGTGAATGGATGTTAGAAAGCAGGGAAAACTGCTCTGGTATATCCCTGGAGAAATGAATGTAACCAAATTATAGAAAATTCAACTTGCAATGCTAAGTTTTTAAGCACTAAACTATAGAATTTCTTGTTTCTAACCATTGACTTTCCAATCCTTTGTATGGTCTCATAAAATTGTGGGATATGACCCTGTTTGTGATGACATGATCCACATTTGAATTCTCCAGAATTTATTTAGTTATAAGAAATGTAGCAGTAACACCAAGTGCTTTGTATAACCAACCTTTCGACTAACAAACTATAATAGGGTAGATATTTTGGTTCAAAGAACTAAATAATTGAACGTCGAGTATGGCTAGATGCAGAATGTTGTGAATCTCATCTAATTTCGTCTTCTATGTCTTTTTGGCTTTTGGCTGTTCTGTTCATGTGGTAGCTTTGCATCTCTGTGTGTCGTATCTAAGCCAGGAGTCTAGTAGTAAATCCTTACTTTCTAGATGTTCCTACCCAGGTCAAAGGAAACACATTGGTAATATTTACCTGCCTAGCAGTGGACCATGAGAGTTTGGAAGTGTGTGTGTGTGTGTGTGTGTCTGTGTGTGTGTGTCTGTGTGTGTGTGTCTGTGTGTGTGTGTCTGTGTGTGTGTGTGTGTCTGTGTCTGTGTCTGTGTCTCTGTGTGTGTGTGTCTGTGTCTGTGTGTGTGTGTCTGTGTCTGTGTGTGTGTATGTGTGTGTGTGGATAAAGATATCCTATTTTAAAATTAAAAGTGGAAGATGTATATAGTTGGATGGAAATGCTGATTATAGTGACACAATATTTTTTAATATTTAATCACCATTTATCTGTAAGTATGGGCTTGGATTCCATTGATAAATTTTTAAAAATCAAGATTAATTATCTTTACCCATCCAAGACACTGCCTTTTTGTAAAGAAGAATGTTTACAGCAAGACTGGCTCTTTTATATATCTATTTGGTGGTACCAACTAACTTTTATCAATGTGGCACAAACTAGAGCCACTTTGGGTACAAGAATGATATTTGGTGACTTTATCTCCATCAGATTAGCCTATGATATGTCTGTTGGATATTTTTATTGATTGGTAATTGTCTTAGAAGATTTAGCCTGCTGTTGGAGATGCTGCTCTGGGCAGGTGGTTCTGGTTCTGGGTTGTATTGGAAAACTATCTAAGTGGGAAAGAGAGAAAGAGAGAGAGAGAGAGAGAGAGAGAGAGAGAGAGAGAGAGAGAGAGAGAGAGAGAGACAGACAGACAGACAGACAGAAAGACAGAGAACAGCATTTCTTCATGTGTGTTGCATGTTTTCCTTCACTTACTTCAATGAAGTATGATGCCCTGGGAGTATAGGCCAAATAATACCTTTCCTTCCCACGTGGTGTTTAGTAATGATGTTTGTTAAAAAGAAGAGGAGGAGGAGGAAGAGGGAGAAAAGAAAAAAGAGGGAGAAAGAAAGAAAGGGAGAGGAAAGAAAAGAAACCAGGATAAAAATTGATACTGAAAGTGAGATTGTTGCTTTGAGTAGGAAGATTTTGGGGGAGGATTGTGGAAATCTTTGGAATTGTAGACTGAAAATCCATCACATGTGTGGACCTTAGTGAGCTCTACTGCAGAACCTTGGAAGATGCGAATGCTGAGGCAAATTCAGATACTGGAGGCCTAGCTACTAATGGTTCAGAAGGGAACAAGAACTGTATGTAAGTCCTACCAGTCAAGCACAGCTTTTTGTACTGTTAGATTCTTGGTTTACTGTGCTATAATTGTAACTGTGTTGTGCCTATTCTTCTTTGAACTAAGAAAGTAGCATTATTTTTAATTATTATTTTCCTGGAACCCACAGCTAAAAATTATTGGATATTTAAGAAAAGAGAATTTAAACTTTTAAATCACTAGAAAATTTAAAGGCTGAAGTTTTAAAGTTGGCGTGTGTGTGTGTGTGTGTGTGTGTGTGTGTGTGTGTGTGTGTGTGTGATGTTAACATGAGATCTCAGGCACACGGAAAAGTTATGGTTTAACAGTGATCTGTTTGCCCAGTTGACAAGGAATAGACTTAATGAGAGCCAATCTTGGTTGTTAATTGGATAAATCTGGGAAGAGGAGATTGAAGAATTGTCACTATCAATTTGGCCTGTGCACATATCTGTAGGACATTTTCCTGATTGCTGGGGTGGGATGGGGGTCAAAACTAGGCAGGTTGGCCTGAGCTGTTTAAGAAAGATAGCCGAATATGTGTCTGGAAGCCAGCCAGTAAGCGGCATTCCTTTGATACCGCTTTTCAGTTTCGGTCTCCAGCTCCCTGTTCTGACCTCCAGCCTTTTTCACTAGTTGTCTTCTGAGGCCGGTCTTTTTTTTCCCTTACTTGCTTTACTCATATTTATCACAGCAACAGAAACCAAAATAAGAGAGAAACATATTTCTGGTGTTTCCTTCCATAAATAAACAAACAATGGTACATTGGTTCACATTAACCAAAATTTGTCTGGGAAGCCCAGTATTCCATGGTAGATTTTGTGTTGCATAATGATAGGAAATGTTTGTATTTTTCCACTTTATTTGAGAGTTTTGCATAGAAATTTGAATGTTTGCATTTTAAGAAATACCCGTGGCTCTCCAAACAGAACTTTAGGCCTGGGTGGGCCCCACCATGATAATTGGCACAGCAGAAACTCAGTAAAGCATGACATTGAGGTTTATATTATTAAATCTACCCAGAGTTTCCAACCTATAAAACATTCATTCACTCCTATACATTATTTTAAATATTAAGAGATTCCTAAATTTGTCAGTTGATCTGCTAGACATCTCATATGGCCTGAAATAACACAGTAAAATAAAGAAAATGCAGAATCGTCAAATCATCTATACTCCTTCTCTTTGCTGTATGAACATTTCAATTTTCATTGCTGTCAGTTTCTCTGAATAAGAACTGATGTTTTTTCCACATTCTGGGCCTATCGCTCTGAGTGCTTTACAGGGGAATAACCAAATCAGATTACTCTCTACAGTTTCGGAGGTTCGTATTTATTTATTTATTCTTTGGTAATTTGGTGAGCATTTTGTATTAAAACATCCCTTTTGTTAACAGCTCAGCTTCCTTCTGCTTCCTTCAACCATTGTAGATGGGTTGTCAACGATAAGCGAGTAATATTTGAATTCCATTAGATCTTTTGTGAAGGAAAATATAATATCCCAGACTGTCACAGTCAGTTCATTTTTTAAATGACACTACCGTAATGAACTTTTACTTGAATTTCACAGGAAACTTCAAGTTTTCATAGCATTGGAATCAGTAGTGAGTGTGTCTGTTCCTTTATTTGATGAAGTGCTTTCTATACGTTGAATGCTGACAGGTATTAGCAATTTTAGCTATCGGTCCCAGCTCTTGTGGGAGGAACCCTGTAATACAAAGAACCCTGTTCTAACCTTTTACGAAATGATGATTACCCAAGTTGCAGATGTTGGGTACATTGTCCAGCTGAGCTAGAGTACCACACTATAGATGTGTGATGCCTTCTCAAAGGCTTACAGGATAAACCTGTGGAGGAATGTTATTTTCACTTGATTTACTCGTTGATACTTCTGACTTGGCGTTGCAAATAACTCTGCTCGGCGGTCAAGACCAAGTGATATAAGCTGCATTATTGTTTTCCTTAACTGGCAGTAATAGAGTGTTATAAAAGAATTCTCCTTTAAATGCGTGTCATTGCCTTCCCTGCCTCAAAAATGATTAAGTTACCGGGAAACCCTTTGTTTCTAAGTATATAATTTGTCACAGAATTAGAGGAGATGTTTGTCAATAAAATTTCTTGGGAGAGCTGGGAGTGTGACTCTGTAGGAGAGTATTTCCCTGGGCACGTGTAGAGCACTAGAACAAAAGGAATCTTTACAACCTACCGATGCCTGCCGTGATCTTTAATCTTTCTTTGGGAAATTGACACACCTAGAAAAAGAAAGCTCAACTCAAGAATTGCCTCCACCAGGTTGGCCTGACATCCTGTGTATGGGATATTTTCCTGGCTGCTAAATGAAAGGTCGCCTAGCCCACACTGTGTTATGTGTCACCATCCATAGGCAGATGGGTCAGGCTTTAAACAAAGGTGGCTGAATGTGAACCTGTGAGAGGTGCTCTTACACAGTCTCTGGTTCGTTTCCTGCCTTCAGGTTCCTGTCTTGGACTCCTTCTCTGGCTTCCCTTGATAATAAACCATATCACCTGTAAGCTAAGAACTATCCTTTACTCCCAAGTCGCTTGTGATTGTGGTATTTATCTCAGCAAGAGAAAGCAAAATACAATACATTCTCAGGCTGGAGCCCCACCCTGCCTTGACTGGCCTGTGTGGTGCATTGGGACTGATTCCATTTCTCTTTTGCTCTAAGTACTTGATGATTTGGTATTATTAAAAATTTGATGGTTGGGCAAATCCCTCCACACAAAGTCTTTTCAATTCTCATATAATTATTTAGCACTTAAGGGATATAAGCATACTAAAACATATTTCACTAGACTTAGATCTTTTCACCTTCACATTGAAGAGCAATCCAAAAATCACCCCAGAAATTGATGTTTTTCTTTTATCAAAACATTATTTAACCTTATGGGGGAAAGGCTAATATTCTTGTCATGTTTTTTATCATTCTTTTATCACTCAAGCGTCAATTCACTGTCAATATTTAGGGCAGAATATTATTAAGAATATAAAAGGTTATTACAAAGCAGATTTCATATGAAATTTGATCCATCATTTCTGTATGATATCAGACTTTCAATCATTTCGTAACATTAAAGTTCTAGTTTTAATGTTGCCTGTCCCTGGATTAATGTTCAAAGTTGAAGAGTAAAATGAGTTTGGAGATGATTATTTGATTCATCCTTTTTTATACCACAACCTCTGCCATACTCTAACTTTCTGATTACTCTTGGGAACTATGTGGAAAAGAAAAGACAATGTGTATTCTCTGAGCACTTGCTGTGTATTGCAAATTGTTTTTATATTTTATAATCATGAGAAAAATGAATCCCCTGCCTCAATAATACAAATGAATATAATAAAAAGTAGGCTGGGCAGGTCAGGTTTAGGAATATGAGATAATGGACGAGTTTCATGTTTTATCTTCAAGATAACTCAGGAACTGGAAATAAACCAAAATAACATCAAAAAGTCTGCAATTATTATCAGTTGTGAGATTGGTGGCTTTTACTATTGATGTTGTAATTTAAAGTACAAATCTTAATTATCTGTTGAATATTGTGTAAATTGCATTGACTTCCTAGGACTCAGTTATTTTAATTCACAGAAAAAGAATAGGAAGTATGTAGGTGACATGGTGATCACACCACACTAGGCATTGGGCTTGATACATAGCCTTTGTTGTGTGTTTTGTGGTAGATATTGTCCGCATGACCTACATTTTCAAAGAGTTTACAGTTTAGTTGTCAATCACCAGTATATATTCATGTGGATGTATTGAAATATAAGGTCTCATTTAGGAAATGTAGAGAAGACCGAGACGATATGTTACTTCATTTAAGCTTTGAATAATATAAGTTATGTTTGAATACATCAGATGCCTTTCTAGGGAATAATTGTGCAAGCAAAGGTACAATGGTAAAAGTCCACAACACCAGTAGGTTGATTAGTGTGGCCACAGTGTAGGATGCATAAAATACAGTCATGCAACAACGACCAACACAGATGAAGCTGTTTGCATCTACACTGCTTATGTAAGATCTGAGAGGCTATATTTCTTCCACCATGTAAAGTGGATTTTCACTGTAATGATTTGAAGGGATTCAAGGCTAATTGATTTATAATCACCATGCCAGCAGCAGCTGAGAATCCTTCCCACACAGCTTCTTCATACAAGCAGAAGACATGTGCCAACATCCTTACGGCTGATGTCTCTGACCAGCCCTATATCATACACATGCTAGTCACATGTTCCATCACACAAATATAGTCATGAACATTAGATGCCATTGTTTGAGTTGTCTAAATTAAAAGGTAACAGTTTTAAAGCTAGTCAAGGCTGGTGTTTTTGTTAGAAATGTTAATCCAAGAAACTCAAAAGAATGTCACTGACCTTAAGGCCTGTCATCTTGTACTAGTTAAGATATCAAATCCATAGGATGCATCATATTTCAGGGGATAACCAAATGTTTTTTTTCTTAAACGCATTAATGGATCAAAAGTCCAGGCTGATAAAAGGTGCACCCTTTTCTGATTTCTATAAACATGGTTGATACAGCAGCAGGGTCTGCTTTTCCTATAGGAACTGACAAAATGACACAGAGTAAGTTCTAAAATGTTAGACAAGGTAGACATGTTAATCAAGAGCATAGAGGCCTCTCCAATGGTCTTTATCCAACATCAGCTTCCAGAGACCCATTTTAAGTAATTTCAGAGTTTTTAAATACCTGGTTCAGAAGAATAGTAAGTTATTAACATTAATGAATGATCAACATGTTTTTAAAATAAAGCAAAGGCCTGATTTAGTGGGTAGATTTCACCAGGAGTATGTAATGCATTAGGAATCTTGGGGAGTTCTAGGAAAACAAGGTGCTAACCTACAATCTGGATCCTGTGAGTTCCATTGACAATGTGTCTGCTGGTCCATCCTTCTGGTATAGTGACCCATGGCTCTGTTTTCTGTTAACCTATTCCACTGGGATGATGATAGCTATGGAATCTGAAGCCTTCATTACTAAAACAGTAATCCAGAAATATTACTTGAATTAAAACTTTCTTTTGAAGGGATAATGGTATTGGAATGTTAATGAATAATGTTATGGCCAGTACATGAAAGGATAGCTAAATCCTATTCAGGGGTCCATAGAAGTCTTTCCAGTAGCTGGTAAAATAAGAAGGAGATTAATTCATCCTTTTTGGATATTGTTTCCTTGCAAATTTTGGTATACAAAGCTCTAGTAATTGAGTTCACAAGGAATGGTCTCTTTCTAAGCTGGTGAATGTACTAGGATGATATCTGGCTTTGAGTTATAAAAAAACTAATTATACGGTAGCTTAAGTACATGGGTGACTTTTCTCACATGGCACTAAAGCCCAAAATATGGAGCACACGACTGCATCTCAGATGTGTAATATCTTCAATGTCACAGGCCCCTTCGGCTTTCCTCCCCTGCTTTTCTTAGCACCCGTTTTTCTGTTTGTATGACTTCAACCTGACTAGTCCTATTTGAATATGGCCAAGTCCAAAGAGGCGAGATCCAAGGCACAAAGATGCCATGCCCTTTAGAAAGTGGTTGTCCTGGAGGCTGAAACCTTGGACTTCCAAACCATAACTCAATCACATGTTTAGTTTCAACGGAACCTCCAAAGAGAAGGCTTTATGGTTCTGTCCTGAAAATTAAGAGTTGGGCTGGCTGGTAAGAAGAGTGATTATTATAGAAGGAGGTAGCATCACATAAAACATTTATGAAGCTTAAATAAGCCCAGAACAAGTAAACCCTGAGATCTGCTCAGCCTCTGTTGCTTTTCACCAAAATTCAACTTTAGATCCCATCTTAGTGTCCCCCGCCCTGTGGCATCTTGACACATGTGGCAACAGAAATCTAAAACCAATGTGTTACCACAACCATCAGGGGCTTCAGAGAATCATTTGCCTTTGCCTTTTCCAGTTTCAACTGTTGGCATCTCTCTGCCCTGTCTTTGTGCTGCTGTCTTCAATTCTATCTCAAATATCCCTGCCCCTGACTCCTGGGCGTGTTCTTATCATTGGATTTATCATCCATCTCACATCCAAGTTCACTGGATTCATTTCAAGATCATTCCATCTGCAAAGTTTCTGAGAATTAGAGTGCGGGAAGTTTTGATGGCCATCCTTCAATGCACGGTGCCTCTGCTAAACTCAGATTTTCCAGGTTACTCTAATCCTTTCTGAAGAAATAAAAAAAAAATTAAAGGTCCATCTACCACTTGATCTCCCTGGATTGAAAATGGTTAATGCTTGGGCCCTCTTGATTTGTGGCCAGAACATGAAGGTTTATTTTGAGGATTAGATGGGTCTGATCTATCCACCTGTCCCCTGCCATAGAGCTGTCATCTGAGTTTCTCTATAATAATGTCTGGTCCAGGATAAGTGGCCTCGGAGTTTGTCCCTTTGCTGTAGCTACAGTGACTATAGCTAAAGAGAAATATATGGCTTGATGTCTTCTTCCTACTCAGCTATGGAATTAAGACATAGACAAATAGGAGGAGCTGTGCCATGAGCTAACACAAACAGAAAAGAGTATTTTATTCCTGGGTATTGTACAAAGCCTGTGACAGCACTATGAAAGCAAGCCAGTAGAGATGGAGAAGCTTTCTGATCATACTCAAATGAACCCTGCAAGCTTTAAAAAATGACTGGCCTAAGGTTTTCTGGAGCGGATTGTGTGTGGGTGTGGGTGTGAGTCTGTATCGTTTATGTATGTTTCTAGGGCCTTTTCTTAGTTTACTTTATTGGTTTTATTTGTTTTCCATAGTTTGTTCATCTTGTTTTATCCTTTCCTTGCCTTTTCTATTTTCCTTTTTGTTTTCTTAAGAGCAAGAGCAATAAGTCATGGATTTAGAAAGGTGGGGAGGTAGGAAGGTTTGGAAAGGAGATGGGAGAGCAAAAACCACGATCTAACTATATTGTATGAAAAAGTTTATTTTGAAAAAAAATTTAGAAAAGTAACTGGCCAGTACAGGACCACTTATCCATTAGTGGCATAAACACCATGGGAATAACCAACCACTTTTAGATTGGATTTTAAGTCCCCCTCCACAATAGGAAAAATTCCATAACTGCACTGTTACCAGGTCAAGAATCTGTGACAAGGGAACAGCCTACTCTATTTCTACTAAATGGACACAGTATTAAACCAACTCCTAATGACTATTCAGTGCATCTGTAGATCAATTCATCTCTCAACGCTCATCTATTTGCAGTAAATGGTGACTAACATCAAAACTCACAATTGGACAAGGTGCAGAGACGAGATAGCAGAATGCTTAAAGGAAACAAAAGCACCTTCTCCTCTTCCCCAAGGCACAGAGGTCAGTGTGGAAGAGGGAGCGAAAAGTATCTAAGAGCTAGAGGTGGTGGGTGACTACAGGAAATATGTTTTGGACACATGGGGAGGCTGTGCATAAGCATTCACAGTGACTGGAACAGCCTGTGCAAAGCCAGGCCTAATCCCAACGTGAGAGGGGAGATGGGTGTGAATTTTTACCCTTTGACATGGAGTTCTTGGCAATTGTTAGCTGCTGGTAGAGAGGGTGACAGTTTTCTCTCAGAACGTAGCCCTTGTAAAATAGACAGTGCTGCAGTGGAAGGCCACATGTCAAAGAATATTTACATAGCACAAATTGGTCTTGAAAACTATAAAAAGACAATCTAAGGACATACAGTTGGGTGGGTAGAGAAGGGAAGCAGATTTGGGAAGAATTGAGGGGAGTGACTATGATTAGAACACACTGTATGGAACTCTTTAAGAACTAATAAAAACACTAAAGATAAAGAATGGTTGATGTAAATTGTAACAGGAATGGAAGTCAGCCAAGGAAAATATACCCTATAGGCTATTTTGGGGGTAGAATCATTTAGAGCCCCTTTCAGGATATGGCTTTTAAGACCATTAGATAAGAAGGCTTGCAGTCTAATCACCATCTGATATAAGCAACTCGAAACATTTCTTCTCATTTCCAAAGTCATACCATCCATGGACTGTAACTCAGTGTTGTTTTATCTGTTTTAGACAGACTCTAAAAACTCCTATCAGACAGCTACCTTGAGACAGGATTTATTTTTGTTTTAGTTATGATTGGGTGTTCATTTTAGTTGCATGTTACCTTGGGCAGAAAAGGGAATATATGGAGGATTGACAAGAGACTTAAGTAAAGGAAAAATGCAGATGAAGGCAATCTTGACATTCTCCCTCCTGCCTCTAGGTGGCGCTTGGTTTCTGATTAATGTCTAGCCTCAAAGCATTTTCTGAGTTCCTCAGAAATGAAGAGACGTAGTCTTGCAAACATGGTGTTGTACCTCTGTGAGCTTTGTTTCACGATAATGAAGCTTTCTGGCAGTTTTCTATAGTCAAGGAAGAGTATATTATGGGAGTGTTCGTGGCCGGGCTGCTGTGCGTGGTGGCAAACACCTATAACCTTAGTACTCTGGAGGCTGTCAGAAGGACTGGTATACCTTATGGCCTGAGCCACACATTGGAGTGTTACTTCGTTGGAGAAAAAAATGAATAAAACTACAAGTAGATAATATATGTGATGCTGGCTTCAGAGGAGTAAGCACATATCAGCACTTCATAAAGTTTGTTAAATGAACAGACCATCCTAACGCATTCTATCAAAGAACTTGCCTCATTAAAGCCTCACTCCCAGGCACAGAGGTAATCACCGAGGACTCTTAATTTTCCTGTATGATGCAGTATTTGGGAGAAGAGCTTATTTTCTGGTACGAAACCAAACTGCAATGTGTGATACATTTCCTTTGACTCCACACAGACAGCATTAATGGATTTATTTTAAATTGTTGTTTGTAGAACGAAAGCAAACTCCAAATAATTATATAAAATTGTTTTTTAATGTTTGCATAATTTTTTCATCATTAAAAGCCACCAGCCTCTTTAATATTGAGGCACAATCAACCATTGGACATAAAAAAATCATTACCTTGACACTTTTAATATCTCTGTCTCGTACACAGATACAGGCTCTCTCTCTGCACTGCATGGTTATTTATAGTGCCTAACACAGTGGTACCTTATTCTGAAAAATGCATGGTTTGCACTCAAACTTTAATATGCAGATTGAAGGGATACAGGAAAATCTTTATTCTGGCACTCTCTGGACACCAACCTGTGTATTTGTCTTATTGCAGAGAAAAGACTGAAGTTAATCTCTTTTTATATTTTTACAGACCCTTGCTACTCTTGCCTCTTCTTTCCATTTCCAAAGTCATCGCATCCCTCAACTATAATTCAGTTGGAAAAGCGAACCTAATCTGTTTGCCAGGATAGTTTTTAAGACATCTTTCAGAATCACAGAGGTGGCTGAGATGTTCAATGGGTGTTTGCTTTGAATGTAATTGTGCCCATCTTGCTCACCCCGGATCTGAATGAAAATGTCCTCTTCAGTACAGAGATCTGAATACACAGGGGATCATTAGTGCTTTAACTTTTCCTGGTTTTGCAACACTGAAGAGGAAAAAAAAAGTCCTTCCTGTCATGTCTGTTTCCCTGACACCTAACCTGAGAATGTGAAACAAGCTGCTTGGGAGTGGTAAATGGTTGTTTTCATCTCTGCAAGTCAGAGCATTCATCAGCAAAACAATATGCAAAAATAAAACGCTAATGCTAATGTGCATTTGTCTCACATTAGCCACAATTACGTATTCATCAAACAGTCTCACTGGTCTCATGAATTGACTGGCTTTATAATAAAGAGACGTTATAAATGTGAACTTATATTTATTTATATCTTCAGGATAATGAAAGATTCTTTTTGGCTGCTATAATAAAATCCTTATAAGATGAGGTCTGAAAGTAGTCCCCCAATAAATGCACTAATGAGCTAGTTTAAAGTGATCTGCATGCCAACAGCCCAGACGCTTGTTAGAAATGCAGAAGCGTGGTACTTACTCCTGTCCTCTGTGGTCCAGAGATTGATCTGCACTCCTCGTTTTTGTTTTCAGTTTCAAATGAGGGACTCTGTTAGGCATGTCACAGATTAAAAGATAAAGGACAATAAAATAACAAGAGGCAGATAGAGAGAGAAGCATCATCAAATCAGGTGCTTCCAACATCCATAGACGATTGGAATTGCCTTATTGAGAAAGCAAACAAAGGCAACAACCTATGGCAGAAATTTTCCAGGGAAGACACAGTAAGGCTGGAGTTCAAAGTCCCTTCATGATGATCTTGCGATTTTCTGTTGTCACTGTAGACAGTGAAGTAAAAAGCATTTATTCATTAATTTGTTTGTGTGTATGTGTCTTTGTGTGTAAGTTTATGTGCACCTGTGTGCCCTCCATGTTTGTGGAGACCAGAACAAAGTTTCAAATGCCGTCTGCTCATCTCCCTCTGCTTATTCCTTTGAGAAATAGTCTCTCCTCAAACATTGGGCTAAAGTTTTCTTCACCAATCTGTAAGCCTGAGCAATCAGTCTCTCTTGTCACCAATCTTCTTCAGAACAGTGGCTACAGGTATGTACAAGATGTAACCAATGAGCTATCTTGGCAGTCCTCAATGTAGGCATTTTTATATTATGTAATAAATAATAGTAATTTCCCTTAGAAAGGTTTTTCTGGCTAGTTATTCTCAAGAACACATCATTTCTACTCATGGATAGTTTTGCTGATCTTTCTCCTTATTGCAGGGATAGTGGCCAATCCTCCCCCCCAGACAAGGTGCCCTAGAGGATACTTTGACAGAAACATGCTCGGGTATCTTATCTACCCCACGTTCACAATTGCATTCTAATTAAGGATAAATAGCATGTGACTATTTACCAATATATGGCATACTACCGCTCTCAACTGCTGAATCTGAACAGGCATTTTTCAGCATTTTTTTTATTAACTTGAGTATTTCTTATTTACATTTAGAGTGTTATTCCCTTTCCCGGTTTCTGGGCAAACATCCCCCTAATCCCTCCCCCTCCCCTTCTTTATGGGTGTTCCCCTCCCCATCCTCCCCCCATTGCCACCCTCCCCACAACAATCTCGTTCACTGGGGGTTCAGTCTTAGCAGGACCAAGGGCTTCCCCTTCCACTGGTGATCTTACTAGGATATTCATTGCTACCTATGAGGTCAGAGTCCAGGGTCAGTCCATGTATAGTCTTTAGGTAGTGGCTTAGTCCCTGGAAGCTCTGGTTGCTTGGCATTGTTTGAACAGGCATTTTTAAAGATGCTATCTGTATACATGCTAACATTGAGAGTCATAGCACTGGTCTCTGTATATTGCCGTAAAATTATGGAAGCAAATCATTATGACATACAAACACTTAAGTAAACATGCTTTCCAGGTATCACTTACAGAGCCAAGTCCAAGCTGGAGAGATTCTCAGGCCGAATCAAAGAAATTATTTTAATAAGTCTTCTGAAGACCAGAAATTTATACTTTTTGAAATGTTTCATCATGATTTGCTGAGAAATAAAAATTGTGCTGTATTCATAGTGTACACTACATTGTAAATTAAGTATATGTTGTAGAATAAGCTAATTAACACATGTACTTCCGTATTTGTTTTGTGTGAGTGACGAGGATACTTAGGCTATACTTAAGCCTTTTTACAATGCTTCCCAGGCTGGTTTTGTAAGAAGCAAGATTTCTGAAGAACTGGACCCGAAGCTGACAGCTTTAGAAATTGCAGTTTAGAGAGAGTGGCCAAAGGGAAGCTTTATACTGTAAAAAGAATTCATGCAAGATTGGCTGCAAAGTACACAATGCTACTCAGCCAGAAGCTTTTTAAGGAGGGCCACAGAAAATGAAAACATGAGGCACTCACTCCACCCTGCATCTGACTGTAGTGTGGACTAAGTTCAGGTAGAAATCCGCAAGGCTCCAGTGCTGTACTAACCACAGAAGGAGTCAGGAATGGGCGCCCAGAAAGTAACCAAGTTCCTGTGTTCTGAATACTACCCTAATCGAATGTAAGAAATATTTCTGTAGAAAGGAGGGGGGGAGGGAGGGAGGGAGGGAGGAAGAGAGAGACAGAGAGAGACAGAGAGAGAGACAGAGAGACAGAGAGAGAAACAGAGAGAGACAGAGAGACAGAGAGATGCAGAGACAGACAAAGACAGAGAGAGATAGAGAAAGACATAGAGACAGAGAGATAGAGATAGAGAGACAGACAGATAGAGAGATAGAAACAGACAGACAGACAGAGATAGAGATAGAGAGAGGGGGAAGAAGGAGGAGGAGGAGAGGGAGAGGAGGCAGAGGAATTCCAATGACAAACATTGTATTGGAAGATATGACATGTTTCTTGGTACTCAATTCAACATCTCCTCTGATGTCCATAGCAAAAAGAAGACAAGAAAGGCACCCAGTGAACTGCGATAAGGGCAGTTTTCTGTGGCTGCTGGCTGCACCTGACCATCTTGTTGATTATCTTGAGTCTCTGAGGTGGAGGAGGTCAAAGCCTTTTAAGTTTTTCATTACTGAAGGAAGGGATATTTGAAGTTCTTAGATTTCATCTTGGATAGCACAGAAGGCTTTGGCCAAGATTCACAAATTGTTCTTTTATCCACGGGGATCATTTAGCAGATTGCAATTTTCAACAGTTTTTCTCTAGTTCTTCCAGACAAGGTCCTCTCTGAGCACATGCAAGTTATATCCAGCACTGCATTTCTAAGGCTTTTATGGATGTTCATTGTCAGCACACCAGGGAAGCTGCAGGACCGCTATTGAAAATAGCAATAAAACATATTAGTGCAATGTGATTTGGGTTTGAAAGATTAAATGACTTGGTGGACGTGGGACTAATCTTGGAGTTTGAAATCGATCAAATTCTACTTGCATATTAGAGTAGACCATTGGCAATCACTGGTTGCAGGTAACAAACATCTCTCCTCTTTTTCTTCTGGGCTCCTAGAGCCTGAACTTTCTGGTCTCCTATTGACTAGGTGATTCTAGCTAATTAGCTCTAAGTGGAGATGGTGTGTGATTGAATGTTCTGGCTTTTAGGTAGAGGCTAACTAGTCCCTTCCTTTGTTAGTGTTGATCACTAAAGCCTGTATCAGGATGTGCCTCTGCTTCATGAGTACCTGAGTGAACTACGGGTCTATATTAGTAACTCTTCTCTTTGCTGTGATAAACATGATTCAAAGAAGGAAAAGTTTACTGTGGCTTACGGTTTCAGGAAACACAGTCCACATTGGCAGGGATACATGATGATTGGGCTCTGTCGTTAGCTGCACAGTTTGTGGTTTATTCATACTGTTATTGATCATGAAGGACAGAGAAGACCAGAAGCAGGGCTGGGCCATATCATCTAGACCTACTAGACATATCTACCATCTAAGCACTACATCTCCAAAGTTCTACAACATACTCACACCGAACTATCAGCAGCCAAGGGTGTCTAAGAACATGAGTCTGTGATGGGCATCTCTTTCAAATCAAAGACATGTACTCTAGTCAACACATAAAATCATTCTATTATTAAATCACGAATATCTTGCATTGATACTGCAGTATAATCTGACATACACACTCTTAACTGTTTAAGAACCAGAGAGTGAGAGGATGGAGAATGAACTTAGAGGATCAGTGCGCATCTATGTTAAGCACTTTCCATAAACCACATTATATACCTATTTATATTTACAGCTTCTCCTATGTGTCTAACACTATCTACATTTAATGAGATAATGAATAAAATCTATATTTCTATGTTTAAAGTGAACTCTGTGGATATGGTCGTTTTTGTTATGACATATTTTAACAATATCATTGCAATTTCTAATGTTATTCATCTTTTCTATGCTTTTCTGTCTTAAGCCAAAGAATTTGTGCCTTTCTAAGGCACAAAGCTTGGGTAATATATGTGTGTGTTGCTATTAAACTGCCAGCATGGGTTTCAGAGGAGAAAGGAAGAAAAGATACAATCACATCATTATAAATTCAGTGCAGTAGATCCCCAAGTTTGATTTGCTGGCAATGCCTGGAGACATTCACAGACCTTTAAGAGCATTGTAAAGTAATAAATGTTACAGGTATAACATGCCTATCGAGCAGATATTAAACGTATTAGTGTATATTGTTTGATTTTATTTTCCATTGTGAACACTATGTCATTCTCCTTTTTCTTTTATGTACCATACTAATGAGCCTGTCCTCAAGGAAATAGCATATTGTGCTTTATACAGGGTCTTTTAGTGGAGACTGTGTGGTCATTGAAAAGACTAAATGGATTTCAAATACCCTTCTTTAAAGCAAATAGGTTTTGTCTCAGCTTTACTCATAAGCCTGTTGGCCCTGAGAAAGACTTACATGTATATGATGATATGCCTTCTATAGCGTAGTCTCTGCCTTCCTTCAGTTCCTCAGTTACTGCTTCCTATTTTTTTAATTCCTATTTTTGTAATTCTTTTGTGGCCAGTGTATGTGTATTCTATACATATGTGTGTGTGTGTAATTTGTGCATACATACACATATATACATACACATGTGTGTGTCCATGTGCAAGTGGAGGACAGAGGTCATTATCAGATGACTTCTATTGTTCTCCATTTTAATTTTTGAGATACGGTCTAACTTGAAGATTAGGTGACCAATGAGCTTCAGGAATTCAAACTTCCCCCAGGGCTAAGAGGCGGCAAATGTGAGTGCTGTGACTGGATTTTCATCCATAAAAAAGATCTAAATGCAGGACCTTGTGCTTGCATGGCAAGGAATTTACCAACTGAACCATCCTGTGTTCTCTGTTTCCACTGTCTTTCCACTAATTATTTGTTTCATATTCAGTAGCTGATTTCAACATTTTTTTTCAATATTAACTCTTAAGTAAATTCTATTAAATCCCTGACATTTCAGAACTTATTAGTACTTTCTCTTTCTTTGATCTTATATTGATCTCAGCCATCCTCCATGTCTAATAACTTTTATATCCTTTATCAAGTATGTTGATTATCAAAATGGCACATTGTTCTCAAATGCTTGTTATTGTTAGCATTCTTCTGCATTCTTAAAGCTAGCAAGAGAAAAGTTCTGAGAAGGGATCATGTACTGCGAGCCCCTTAAATTGTATTATTTCATAATAAAATCTTATGAATTAATATTAGTAGCAGTTAACATTGAGCATCTATATATGGCATATTCTGTGATAATTTGCATATATTATGTCATTTAGTTTTCCTAGATCCCTAAGAGGAGCGTGTTGTTGTTAAATCTACTCTATAGATGGAGAAATGGATACGGAGCAGGATTAATAAGAAACTGAATTGTGCCCAAGACATCAGAAGCTGGTCTTTATTCTCCAAATCACAAATTTAACTGTAACCAAGAGAAAGAGAAGCAAAGACGTTTCATAAGTAACTGAGCAGAAACATTGCATATCTTCCAGACTATCTTCCCGTCTGTGTCAGAATTCATCCACTTACCCATTTTCACCTTGGTGGTTAATACACATTTATTTATTACTTGAAATGATCATGTGCTAACCACACCCAGATGAATTTATATGAAGTGCATGGGTGTATTGAGTATTTCTAGATGGAGAGTGTACATGAATGTCATGATGCCACACTTCGTCCGAGTCCCCGACATTTCCTGTTCTAAATGTCCTGTGCTGTGATTAATGCCAAGATTCCCTGTGGTCTTTCAAGAGCCTGGTAGCTCATCTACCTAGTGACACTTATCTAGCTTGATGCACCCTTGGCCAAGCTTACCCTTCATGATTTCTCATCTTCCACCAGAAAGACTGATGACAAAGTGTGTTTACTGTAAGCCTGACAACATGACAGCCATTCATATCACTTGCTTTCCGAGGACTACCTCGTAAGAGTCTTACAACTCCGTACCATACAGACTATCATATTTTATTCTATGCATAGGGACACTGAGCTTAGTGAAGGCTTTGTAACTGCTTATGATAGTGTAGGTAGGACATTACAGAACTGCATAAACCCTATACTGGGGAGTAAATGGAACACATTTGCCAGACACTCATCATTCATGTTTGGTGTGAGACCCAGCTGCACACTCAGTGCAGGGAGATGGATTTGACCTTCACAATCATGTAGAGGAACATGTACACAGGTATTAGAAAAATGAGTAGGTGAAGCATGTTGAGGATAGACTGGTCAACTCCTGAGGAGAGCCTGAAGACAAGGTCAAGGCCTCCTTTGATTTAACAGCCATTAGTGAGATAGATCAGTTCTCATAATAGAGGTCACACTTGAGTATAGGCTTCAGGTTCTCAGGAAATAAATGCAACAAACAGTTATGAGTGCTGTGTTCAGTGAGGACCTAAGGGCTGTCTGCCTGGCTCATTTTTATCCTTCTACAGCTGGCATTAAATATAGTTTCATAAAAGTACATGGCACACGTGGTATCACTAATTTGCACAGAGTGAAAGCTGGTGAGGCTGTCAAATTACTTTCTTGTTACTCCTCCTCATAATCCATTTACTGGTTTGTAATGGGTGAGTTACTACTGCCCAGTTCTGATGTCCCAACGGCATTAAGAGACTAAACTAGAGTATTGATAACTTCTTCTAGATGCTAGAATTTAGAGGGTCTAGGAGAGAATTTATTTTCTTATTTTATTCAGTTTCTAAAGGACTTCTCATTCCTTAGTTTGTGGCTTTTTTTTACCATTTCAAAGCCAGCCATATCAATTCTACAAATCTTTCCTACTCTTATACTCTTGAATCCTTCTTATAATGATTCTTAGAATCCTGCCTTCAACGTCACTTCATTTGTGAAGAGGGAGATTTCCTTCTGCAAACCATGGCAGAGACAGGGGAAGAAATTCCTCTACCCTTTGTTTAATAGAATCATGGAGATGAGCAGAAGTGAAAAGATGCTAACAGAATGAAAGACCATCTGGAGCAGTGGTTCTCAACCTGAGGGTCAGGACATAGCAGATATTTACATTGTGATTCAGAAAGATAGCACAATTAAAGTTACAAAGTAGCAGCAAAATAATTTTCTAGTTGGAGGTTCACCGCAAACTGAGGAACTGTATTAAAGGGTCACCACGTTAGGAAGGCTGAGACTTACTGCTCTAGAGGCTTTTGATTGTGAGCTGATGAGGTCTAAAATAAAAGCAGTATAAGTGGGAACGGAAAGAGGTGATCGCATTGAAAGAAATTAGCATGTACAGCAGTTGCCATTTAGCTGGGTAAGTAAAAGAAGAGGAGGGAGAATTCAAGAATGACCTTAAAGTTTCTCATGGCTGCCTGGCTAGCAAACGTTCTTACACAATAACATTGTGTAAACCTTTAGGTACGGCATAAATAGTCTCAGCCAGTACATTCTTAATTGCTTTGGCTTCTAGCAGATCATTGGTGTTGGTCCCACCTGCTGGCTATTACATTTTCTATTATATTTCCCTGTGTTTCAGGCTGTTGTTTTATTCAGGGTAGGCATCAATGTTTTCTGCACTAAATTACACTTTAGTGTAGTATTTAAAACTGGCATAGTACTGCAATTTTGGTAAAAAGAGTTCAGATGAATTCCTCTTGTGGTTTTTGATGCATTTAGGAAAATAATTTTTATAAATGTTTCAGCTAAATAAATTGCTTTTTGCAATATAATTGTAGATTATTGACTTCCAGAAAAACTTAGAATGCTGGATTTCATTTATGGTTTATAAATAATAGTTTAGTTTGAACATACCAGGCTCTCAAGAACCAATGCAATGGTTTAATGCATATGAACCCATAAAATGATTTAACTCATAATATGCCCTAAGTTCCCTCTTTTGCTTCATCAAGTTATGTATTTTTTTCAAAATAAGAAAATATGTTTCTTTGCTCAAAATTTAAGGATATGTGGTAATAATAACACAACTAAAATCATTAAAGTATAGAGGTATTGATGACCTAGAAGTAGATATCAAAGCAGCAGAGGGCCATGGGATCAATTAGAAATGGAATGGACCAACGATGGTTTAGCTGAACAATTCAACCACTGCTGCCCAGTTAAGCAATTCCATTCTTTCTAACTTAATTTAAATATATTTACTAAGTGCTTACTGTTAAACATTGTTTTCATAAACTGAGAATATGCAATGTATTTATCGAACAGACTATTTGTATTCAGAGTATATAAAGCTGTCCTAAAGATCAAAAGAACAAGCCACCTAGCTTTGTAAATGGTCAATGACTCAAGTAGATACTACAAAATGTATGTTAATGTTCAAGGCCCTTAGTTTAGCCCAGCACTGGAAAAATAAAATACCGTAATAGCCACTACATTCATCAAATTGTGTTTACCACTTGAAATGGGAAATGTAAGCTAGAATCAAAGTGAGATGAGATCTGACATTGAAATGATGGAAAATACTGAAGATATCAAATAATTAAAAACATTGAGAATATCAATTATTGGTGAGAATCTGGAATGGAGTTGTTATATATTCCATGTGGGAATAAAAAATAATAATAATGTAGTTGCTCCTGGAAAACAGTTGTCAAATTTTTATACACTCACAGAACAACTAGAGAGTTAGTGTGAGGCTCCACGTCAGATCCCTGGTGCCATAAAAGAAAAGGGGGGAATGCTAAATATACATTTGCCCAGTGAGTCAGCAACTCTACCCCTACATATTGCTAAATACATTGCAAACACACAACAACATGATTGAATCAACATACACTGTTGAGCACTGAGAAACTAGACACCAAAGCATTTGAATAGACTGAAGAATCAGCTCATGTGTGAAGCCATCAATCCTGAGCATTAAAGAAATAATGTAAGCAGAATCATATATATCTATAATATATATCCATAATATATCATATATATGTTTGTTTGTATATTGCACTTATGGAAGTACAAAAGGATACAAATCCAACTTGATCTGAAAGAAACTGAACTCACTGTCAATGCTCATGTCTGAGTCAAAGGAAATTTCACATTTCTGTGGCTGTGATAAAAATCCCATGACAAAAGCAACTTATAAAAGAGTTTATGTTTTGCAATTCCAGAAGGATAAGAGACTGTCATGGATGGGAAACATGGAAGTATGTCACAGACATGGCATAAAAATAATAACATGTAGCTGAGAATACACATCTATAAAGCCAAGCATGAAGCAAAAAGAGGAAGTACGAGATTCTAAGGACTAGAGTGACATACTTATATGGATTAGATTGGACTATTGGGTTCATGAATGAAAATATTCCTCAAAACTGGTCAAATTCCATGAAAATACACACACACACACACGCACACACACACACACACACACACACACACATATATGTGTGTGTGTGTGTGTGTATATATATACATATAATCAATGTTTATATATAATCTTACCTAAAATTTTTTTTTGCTTAACTATAAATGTACTGATGGGCACCATAGAATTCTCTACCTGCATTGACTTTTTTTATGCAATGCCATAGACAAGGACATTTCAGACAATGACTTTAAGAAATTCCTTGTGTATTAGCTTTATGATATGGGGGGGTCTCAGGAGCATAAAGCCTATAGAAGCACCAAAGGGAATTCAGGCATACATGGCATTTGAGAAGATCCTGGAATGATGGAGAAGGGTGATTTGGATGAAATTGAAGAGGTAAATAGGGAGAAAGTTCCATAATAATCTAAAAGGAATGAAGATATTCACTTAGTCAAGAAACTCGGTGTCATAGTGCAAGAATATGAAGAAGGACATAGAGAAGGTGGTAGTTACTGTTGCATAAGTGAACAAATAAAATGAGAGAACACCTTAAAGAAGATGCAGATCTGTGTTATAATCAGTGTCGGTTCATCATGGGACAGAGGCATGACGGAGAAGCTCACATCATAGTGGCCAGGTCAAGCTACTATACCCCATGGTCATGTTTGTTTAGATCCCTTTTCTCTAGTCAGGCCCCCTTGCCCCATTCCACTACCTCCTAATGGTTCATGTGGATTGAATCCATCACGATTTTAACCCTTAATTAGCCCAAAGCTTCAAGATAATATGTTCTGGAAAGCCCCTCACAGACACCTAGAGGCAAGCACTACTTATCTTCTGGGAATTTCTCAATACAATCAGTTGATGATCAAGATTAATCATGACAGAGGGTGCCCGATTGTGGGCAAGATCAAGCCTGTGAAAGTTGTGTGGAAACTAGTAAGTTTTGATATTTACCCATGGACAATACAAACTCATACTTGGTCTTACTTTTTAAAATTACATAACTGCAATAGTGATGCCTAATGAGGTTTTCACAAATGTTATGATCTGTTTTCAAAATCATTATCAAGGCATCACCAAACGACTAAGAGTAAAGGCTTCCTGTCCTAGTTGGAACCTTATGTAACCCTGTGATACAATTCTGGGCAATAGGATGTAAGTGGGTGTGTTCGTTGATGGATTCTGGGGGTGATCTCGAAGAAGGAATTGAGATGTTCCCACTTTTTCCTCTTTGCTGCCTTCAGGAAGTCGTATGTAATTTCATCTTTAAAGATGATGGTCACATCCCAAAGTCAGATTCTTTATGTACTATGGAACATATTATATGCAGATTTATAGCCCTGAATTGTGAGCAGTAAGAGGTATAAAGTGTAGAGAAGATAAATCTTGATTTGGTTCTTAGGTTTTGAATTTTTACAAACCATCTTAGATTCATTATTACTCATAAACACAAAGGTCCGTTTTTTTTTGTGATATTTTTCTTCTTTGTTCCCTTCTGTTTCTTTATAATTTAAGGACAGAGATGATAGAAATGAGGCATCCTGTCATCAACACGAAGAGCATCCCCTGGCTTGTTCTTCCAATTTACGTTAACGGCTGCCTTAAGGTATAGGAAAATGATAGGCACAATCCACAATTATAAACTAATTGGCAAGAATATCCGAACAAAATTTCAATAAATGGGTTCCCTTCCCTTCTAGTTTGTCCTAAGCAGAGCTGATTAGCATCTTAAAGAGGAGACGTGCATGACTCCCATATCTGAGTAGTTGCAGAATGTTAACACATCATAATGATTTGCTACATCAACGATATCAGAATCATTATATTAAAAATACCCAAATGATAAACTCTTAACACACTTTCCTTAGTAGAGGTTGCTCCTATCTGCCAAAGGGAAAGACAGGTGGAGGGAGTACAGAGAAGTAGTGAGCAAGAGATCATCAATCTGAGTTGTCCAGAATGTTTCTGGTGAGTAGAGATCCAACTTCTCCCTCATCTCCACCATGTTTTCTCTTCGGGTTCCATATCCTAGCAATAACCAATAATATGTGTGCATGTGTTCTTTTTTCTCAACTAAATCATGCTACTTCCTTTCAATGAATTAGACAAAATGGAAACTAACCTTAGAAACACAGCCATTAAAACTAATGCACTTCAAAGGATATTAGGAGCTAAAAAAAATGTTTCAAATGATTTTTAATGGCCTTATAAATACATCATCCAAACAAGATTATAATTTCTAGTCAATATAAAGAAATATGCATCTGTTGAATTAGGTGATTAGTACTATTAACAATGGCTCTGGCAGTTGTGTGAGTTCCTCGCTACCTGCCCCCAGTGTTCTAGATCCCCAAATGAAAGACATACACATGCAGCTTATATTTTAATATACCTTAAGCAACTCAAAGGCAGGGCCACTTTAAACTTCCATGTGGCTTTCACACTCTCCCCTCTGATATTCCTGAATTATTTACTGAAACCTGTATTCCATCCTGGCCCCCCTAGACCCACGCCTGCAGCACTCCCGGACCATGAGCTTCTACGTCTGCATGTTGGTTATTTCTCTGTCTTTCCCTTATCAGGCCTGATCTTTCTGCTTCCCTACATGGTGGTTCTGTCCCATCTTCATCCCTTGGTCCCCTTGCCCTAGAAATCTAAAGTCCTGCTTCTGTCTCCCTGTCTGGTCATTGACTGTCACTAATTTTATTTAACAACCAGAACCAACTCGGAGCACAGACCCTAAGCGTCTTACAAGCAGACATGCAAATTCACGGTGTAATTTTGGGAACTCAATTAACATAATACAAGATTTAGAACAAATCCACAACACACATCAAAGTTTTTAAACACCAGAATGAATTATTGAAGGAAGTTCATCAAGGTAGTTTCTCCTGAGATCTTTACAGGAGAAAGCAGGTCATTTATCTTAGGTAGTTTAGAGAAAACTTCATATGAGTTTAGAGACAAAAAATGATGCCATTTGAAAGTTCCTTTTTCTAGAGTAATCCCATATTTAATAGTCAGTTTGATATCTTTTTTTCTGTGCTAACTAGATACCTTTTATAATACAGATCTGCCTTGAAAATGCTCATTTCAGATCTTTCCATTTTAATTCACCCGCTAAATGTTTTACTTCACAGTATATATGTTGGTGTTTCTGGATAACAATACATTGGAGTAAATATAGCCTATTGGCGAAATTAATCACACTAGAGGAACAGAAAATACTGTAGCTGATAAATGTGACAAGGCATGAGGCTATGATCTGGGGCAATGCTGGGCCATTTAACAATGCACAGCGATGTAGACCTGGAAAGAACTGAGATCAAATTTTATTTTATCATTGTTTTCATCCCTAGGTTTCATTTTTGTGTTTTCTAATGGAGAAATGAAAGTGTTTGCCTCAAGAAGTAATTTGGAAAATAAGACTGAAATAATAGTTTTGAGGGGCTTATCACAGCCTATAATCCCCTCTCCTTTCTTTCTTTGTTAAACAGCCACACTGGTCACTTTCAGCCCTAGTAGCCTAGATGTGTGAATAGAGTTCTACAATGAAAGGAAGAATCCCTGAAACACATTTGGCTCATCCCGTGTCATTGTTGATAGAGGACATAGGTGTTCTATAGCTCCCCTAGAACCACTCTGTGCCCATTTGTTGCCATGCCTTCGTGCTGCTAAGACTAAGTTACATAGGCTCCTTGTCCTCTGCCTTATGCTTGGGAAACACTAATAGATAACCAAAGAGTGAGAAGAAAGTGTGTAGATTATTGATTCTCCTACTCCCCCACCATTGGTCGGAGATTTGAGCATGGCAGCATTCTGCTACCAAGACATACTATTGAGCAGTACTTTGACTTCGTGTTATTTTCCTTGTTCTTGAAGCCAAAAAATGGCATCTGCTTCCCATGGATGGTGGATCCAAAAACGCTCCATTCCTCCTTGTTGCATCTCCTACCTCTTTCATTTTTTTGTCAATGATACATGCTGTGTCTGTTTTTATTGTCAATATGCAATCAACAATGAATTCTATGGCTCAAAGCATCATGTTATATTACCCTATGTTTCTGGCTGAAGTCATATGTCCTGGAATACATGAGGGAAAGTCTGTTTCTTCATCATTTTTATCTTCTAGAGATTGTCTAGACTTTTTGACTCCTAGTCCCTTTCTCCATCTTCACAGGCATCCAAAGCAGCCTAAGTGACCTTATGTCAGTGTTCAGTTACTGATACAAAGTCATTGAAAAACCAACTTGAAGGGGGTTGGGGATTTAGCTCAGTGGTAGAGCGCTTGCCTAGCAAGTGCAAGGCCCTGGGTTCGGTCCCCAGCTCCGGAAAAAAAAATACAGAAAAACCAACTTGAAAAGTAAAGAATTAGCCTGGCAAGGTGATTCAGTGGGTAGCGGCTCCTGTTGGCAAGCCTGGAGATTTGAGTCTGATACTGGATCTTATGAGAGAAGGACAGAACCAACTCTAGCAAGCTGTCCTCTGCCCTCCACACACATGATATATAGGACATGACCATCACATACAAAACAAACAAATACATACTAAATAAACAAATTAGAAAATGAAAATTTACATTTATATGTTTGCTTTCTTACAATAGTGGAGATTAAACCCAGGTTATAAAGATTTATTGTGACTCATAAATTTCAGACTTGTCAATCAAGTATCATTATGTGACCAACAGCTTTTGGGCCTGTGATGTTGTTGGCAAGCCTGGAGATTTGACAGTACATCATGACAGCATATGACAGAGGAGGAATATGACCTTATGGCAATCGAAAAACAAAGATCAAGACAGGCCAGGGGTGAAGTCCCAATATCTCCTTTACAATTTCATTCTGATGATCAGCTTTGTAAAGGTTCTGTCACCAACCTATACTATCATAGGCTCTGACATAACTTTAAATGTGTGAGGCTTTGGGGGATAGTCAAGAAGTAAATGTATGGCAAACCTCATGTCGCTTCTTCAGGATCTCCCCAGTCACACCTTTAAGGTTAGGCCTGCCCAAGTAACTGATGTAAATTTGTTTATCACAAGGTCCCTAGCCTAGCTCACAAGAGCAAATTACATTTTGCAGTGTAAAGTAAATATTTATAAGTTTAAAATATTAGAATATGGAGATCTCTGAGATTTTCTCTTAGAACCTTTTTCACTGAATTCTCACAATTTACCCCTTTGTGTCACCTGCTTCCTTTCAGGACCCAGATGGATGCCATGTAATTTCCTGTAGTGGTTCTAAGATGAAAATTATTTCATGTGTGTGGAAAAATAAATCAATTCGGCATGTAGTTGTCATGTATTTCTGGCAGTGGAATGGTATTGGATAATTTTTTACAACTAAAATATCCAAAACTTTTACATTTGCCAGTGGCTAAAACTGCCCATAAAATCCTATAAAGATTGGTTAGCTTATGGTGCATATTAAATTTATAAAATGAAAATATCAAATGTATATGCAGACATGCATACAACCTACTAATTCTATTGAGCAGAAACCATCTGCCTGAAAAACATTTAGAAAATGGAACAGACAAGAAGGAAAGATGAAATCTATACTGAAGCCTTTCAATTTAGGAAAGATGTAGAATCAGATAGGTTGAACCTTGTTCTTATTTCTTTCTCTTTTCTGCCGTTTTATCCATCTAACCAACCTACTTAGTTTCTTGTCCTGCCAACCATCTTTCCCACATTTGTGCTTAATAAGTGTTGTGGCTTTGATACAAGATGTTCTAATGTACGGCCTATCCCAGGAATAGCAAGACTGTGTCCTAGGACTGTTAGAGTCTGGTAAAGCAGACCATCTGGTTTACACACTGAAACTTCACACATGTGGGTTTTGTAACCATAACAAACAGATAGTTTCTCCAAAATCTCCTTAATCTAATCATGTGCTTTCCTAACATGGAGAATCAAAATCATGTAGTGAAAGAGCACAAAAAAGAGGAGTTGCCTAAGAGGAAGGTGGGGCTTTCATCTGCAGAACATGATGGTACATGCATAAGGGCCAAGAAAAATTTCACATGGGTACTCCTTTTGCCCCAAGCATCACCAGGCATGTGAGTGAAAGCTGGGTAGTATCAAAGGTGATTGTTTTTCTTTACGTCCCTGTTCCCAAAGACAGAATCAAACATTCCATAAGCATTACTTAAATGAAGGAATTGAAGGCAGATGATAGAGATAAAGAAGATATTTCAGAGTTTGTAACGACTTCTTCAAAAATTTTATTTGTCTGATTTCTTCTTCTTTGACATTGGGGCATTGAGAGCAAACAGCAGTGCGCTGGAGGCTTTAGTGAGACAAAACCAAGCAAGGGTTTATTATCTGTTTATTTTATGAGGGAATTTCTGCTACCGTGTTCTATGTGATGAGGAGACAGGGATTTTTTTGTGTGTCTTCTTACTTTTTTGGAATATCATTGGCAGTCAAAAAGTTGTATTTGATGTATACAACTTGGAGAACCTAAAAGTAAGTATATACCATGAAATCTATTTTCATAAAGGTAACACATTTCTGAATGTTTCCTCTTGATCAATTTATTATTGTTACTGTTGTTATTTTGAGGCTAAAACCATTTAGCATAAAATTTACCCTTAGAAGCATTTCAAGTACCTATTGCAGTATTACTAGCTATAAGCATATGCTGAAGAGAGTATCTTTAGAATTTACTTTTTGTCACTGTAATTGGGAAGAGAGTGGCATTTAAGCCATTAAACTATAGCCATAAGACTTGTATAACTGACTCAGAGTAGGCCATTCTAGGAATCTCTCTTGGCTAATACACTGTGATCTTTCTTCAGATATCTGTATGATGACCTTGTTGATGTGATCTAAGGTTCTCTTCTCACACAAGCTCTCCCTCTATGCCTTTACATTCCCCTTCTACTTTTCTATGTCTATTTCTCATCTATAAGATAGGCTAAATTTACTTCATGTTGTTATTTTTAAAATTAACTAGAAGAAGTGTGGGTCAGCATCTGGCCCTTAGGAAGTCCTTAGGCATGCTTGTGGAACATTTCCTATTTCATTTGTGTGTCTCCTCAAGTATGTAGATACTTCTATAATATAAAGTTATCAGGGTTTTAGGAAGCATTAATATTGATCATCTAGATATGACTTGCAATAGCCATATTTCATCTGAAAGACAGAAAATCAAAAGTTGGCCACTGACCAGTAAATAAGATGTTATAATGAAATTCACTAGGTGGCAATCTTGGTCTCACTATGACAAGTGTTAAGTAATTGACAGGAATTCTTATTTGTTAAAGCAAATTGCAAATGACCACCTCCAATGACACAAGCAGAGCAATAAATGTAGAAAGTGATTTAAGACTAGGTACGTATAATGTCAGCCTTTCGATTTACAAATCTAAATGGTAGGTTTCTTCATAAAAAGTGCATGTTAATGCAAAATAGTGTCTCCTTAAAATGTCAAGTGCAGTGAATTACTAAGATGTTACTGATGGTTTGTGTTTTAACCTCAAACACTCCCTGTTATTGTCTTGATTGTTACAAAGAGGAGGTATGCTTTCCCATGTGATTATTACTTTATTAAATAATTTTTGCTTAATGCCCTTATATGTCTTCCATGTGTCTCCAATAATTTATTCATGAGCCTCATCATAGTCTGCATAGAGCTAGCATGATTATATTTGCACCTGAAATTTCTTTAGATTGAGATGGATGGCAAAGATCAGATACTTTAAAAATACTTTGCTGCACTGCCCTCTAATTGCCAATTTTACTGAATGTAAAAATGTAGTTATTTTTTTCTCCCTTGTGGCTTCCCTGGGAATAATCCTCAAAATGCCAAATCAAAAGCCTACTCAGTACAGAGCAGGTAGTTCCTTCTACCTCTTCTGGAGATGTAAGTGTCAGAATGTCCTTGTTAGAGGGGAGTAAAGTGAATTCTGTGGACATTCACAATTATTTACCCTTGTACAGTGTTAAAGAGAGCAATAAAATGTATTTATAATATTTTCTTCCCTTTCATCTGGAAGGCATTTAGTAAAAATTTCCATTGTAGCTTTTAGGATAAACAAGTCAGAACAAGTTAAAATATATTTTCTCTAAAACACACCTATTATTCTGATGATAGGATTAAAAAAGAAAAGAGAAAAACCTGTCGTTGCATGTTTTTGGAGTTTAGGTGAATGCATGTCTAACTAGCTACATTAAAGGCTTATTTCTTGTGTGCAATTATATACCCCAGTACCTACTGAATTTAAAGCATACTCTACTCATCATTTGTGGAAAGGAGTACAAATAAGAAAGGTATGGTTATTTAACAAATGATACTAGGTACTTTTCATTGAGAAAAAATTCCTGTATGTAAATCTTAGCTTGACCTCTGTCTACCTGATCTTCTTTTACCTCTAAAATGGAGAGAGTTTCTAATTAACTCATTGGACTTTTGAGGAGGTTAAATGAGTAGATATATGAGAAGTTAGATGTGAGGTAAGCACTTCTGATGCCTTCTGAGGCAAACTGGAGGCCCTACTCCCCCTGTGGCATCATCTCCTTCCCTTGCCAGCTACCTGTGTGATTGATCACCCAATGCTGTAGGCTTTTATTATGTTTAATAGAACTCTTTATTGTACCTCTGCCATGGCTCCTACTCATGTAAGCCAGCCCACCACACACTTTTATTAAAATCACTGAGGGTAGGGATTGTGAACAACAGCTTTTAAATCTTTCCTATTCCCAGTACCACTTCAGGACTATGCAAGTCTTTGACTTCAAATCATTAGTGAAAATAGATCAAAATACCCCTCCTCTGCTAAGCCTGTTAGGGTTTTGTTTTTTGATTTCTATGGGAAATTACTTGGTTCTTGCTAAGTGTTTCTTTATCGCTAAGCTTTATTTTTGCCTTCTACCTGATTGCCTCTCCCCCTTCATTCTTTTCTGTCACTGGTCTACGATTCAACCACCTAGCCATCTAGTCAAGTATCTCCTAACTCTGACCGTATGCAAGAAATGGTGCTAGGTGCTATGTATACACACACACACACACACACACACACACACACACACACACACACACACACACACACATATATATATATATATATATATATATATATGAGCGGTCTACTAAAAAGACTGTGTTTTGTAAAAGTTTTCAAATTCTCTAACCAAGTAGATTAACCTGTGATTATTAATGGCTGTGTAAACTATTACGGGAAAGTTATGAGTGAATGATGATGAAAACTGCCTTAAGATGTGTAGTGAAGGGAGGCGGTGCTGAGCAAGTCATATTTAAAGGGAGACTGAAAGAAGCCTTTCTGTCATAATCTGTTGGGGCAAAATGGTGGAAGAGTGGAGGGGACTGTATAGAAGGAGGCATGACAGTCTCTCGACGATCTGAATAGGATCAATGCTACCAAAGAACCACTGAAGCCAGTTCCAAAAGTGTCCTTTTAAGCAATTAGTGAAAATGATCCTGCAAAGCCCTTCGGGTCCACATGAAGGCATACATCAGAACTGAAGTGAGAAGCCATAGACATGTCTGAGAGGGTGGAGTTTCTCATTTGTATTGTGTATTTCTCTTTGCTTCTTGTGGCCATTCCTTTGTGAGGATCCAGGCTAACATAGGGGTCAGAGTTGTAGGCAATTTCGATTAACCTATCTAATACATTGAGCAATTTAATAGTTAATATACTTGACTCCTCTTCCTTGGTTCTCAATGTCCCAGCATGTAACATGACATCTGATATGCATTAGAGGGTTTTGAGGAGTGGGGAGCTGGGTGATCTAAGGATGCTGTTGGTACAGTCCCCAGGGCTTGTTGTTCCTGTGATGCTGCCTCCTGCTTAAACAAGTGTGATTATATGCTCTGTCCACAAATGCTGGTGATCAAGGCCAGTGCTGTCTCCCAATAATGCAGACCTACTTGCTTCTCCTTACCTAGAGAAACCTTCAAACAGCTAGAAGTTAAAGGTTCTGAAAGTAACTATCTATTTTTCTCCTTTTTGAAGGTTTTCTTTTTGTTGTTATGGTTGCTTCTGTTTACTGAGAACCTAATTTATTAATTCCAAATATGCCCAGAGTCTGATAAATCTGAAATTAGAGCTACACTTATTTCCTCAGATGCTCTTCCTGGGAGATAATGTGACCACTGTGTAGTTGAGATATCGGTAGCATCTGAGGATGGAGCAATGAGCATGAGAGACTGAATCCAGAAGCTTCTGCAGAGCAGCCTCTCTAGGAGTGATTGCATTGATGGGATGATTTCAAGAAGATGGGAATGTAGAGAAGAATAGGAATTGCTGGACAAGAGTCGTTCATTGAGAAAGCATTGTTGATGTAAATACTTGAAGAATGAATGAGCTATAATAGTATTATGAAAGATTGTTCCAAACACAAACAGCAACCAAGGCAAAGATCCCAAGGCACAGGATGCCTGGAACATTAAAGAATGGACAGGGCAATATACTTAAGGTATATTGGTAGAAAATCTGATGAGGAGAGCAGGGAAATAATTTGCAGTGTACTGTCAAAACATAGTTTTCACTCTGGGGAAAATGGGGAGCTGGTGAAAGGTTTTAAGTGAAGCAATTAAAGTCATATTGACTGTTAACTGTTCTTCTAGTGACAGAGGTAAAACAGTCTAGCAAACCCATTTGTCTCAAAATTGGTGTCCCTGGTATGGAATAGAATTTGCTGACACTAGCTTTGAGTAATGATGACATATTTTTATTGCCTGGGCAGCTTATAATGTCAAATAATGGAGCGTCAGCTCTTCTCTAATGAGCTCCAGGAGCTCCCACCCACTGCTGGGGGGAGTCACTGAGGATCAACTAAAGTAGATCAATACAACAAAGGCTGTGGGACAGAAACTGCCCCAGATAGCCAGTTGTTAGCAAGAGTCTTAGATATAACTAAAGTGGATGAGTTGCCAACAGAGTGTGCCATGGTAGGGATTCTTGAACCAAAATGCCCGGCCAGTACTTCCATATCCAAGTTATGGTATTAGGTAAGCTTCGTTTGTTGTGCCTCAGTGACCATAACTATGAAATGGGAATAACAATGGTATTATGAGTTGTCATGACAATACCTACCATCTATAAAGATTTTATATGTGTTTCAGATAAAATCTTCATCCAAATCATCCTTTTCCTTGAGTGTTTACCGGTCCTTCTGTACTTTGATTCTCTCCTTAGAGCCCATTGACCTTTCCTGTTACCTGCATTTTCCCTTTGGCCCTCAGATAGTCAATGATCTACACCATCTTGAAAAATGATCTAGTCCTCTCTTCTCCTCCTTATGAAAACAGAACAACAGCTTTCCCTCAGTGGGAACACTGTTGGAGAAAAATATTTTGGCCAAGACGTGTGGTAATTATCTGAAGCTCAAAGGAATTAATTTTCTGGTGGTAGATGAGCTTACTGCCTTTAAAAAATAGTTTATTCAATTAATATGATAGAAAGGAATTTCTATTTAAGTAGTTGGAGGGTGCCCAGAATAAGGATGAAGGTACATTTCTTTTGGAGTACAAGGCTGTTATGTTACTGGTCATAGAGTAACTTTTCTTAGGCTCTTTAGATCTTAAAGAATTAGCATCAGTGTAAGACTATACCTAGAATATTGATTTATTTTTAGTCTATTCTATAGTCATGAAATTACAACCTGGCTTTTTGTTGAAATTACCTTTATTCAAGGAATTTAGAGAAAATTTAAAGACTAAACCTTATTGCCTTGTGGCTTTGTATGTAGTATTATACCTTTCAGTTTCAATAATCTGGGGATCTGATGTATGAGAGCTTTTATATGTAGGAGCCAGTGTATATACCTTCTGTATCTACTTCTGTTCCTATTCTTCCTACCATGTGTCTTCTTCGGTAGACCGATGCTTAGACAGCGCAAGTGAAATGGCTTACTCTGTTCTAGTCTTATAAGTAATGTGAGTGCTTCCTTGTTAGAATCTGAGGTGTTTCTATGTGTCTCTCCTTTACAAGCAGAGTTGTGGGAGTTGTGGACTTTCAGGAGATAGAGTCTGTGGGAGGTCCTTGATTCTTTGGGGATGGGATGTGCTCTTTGAAGAGATTGGACTGTTGTGTCTGGATGTTTCCTGTCTTTCCCTCCTCCTCCCCATATCCCAGCTTATCATTTAAATGGTCTTTATTTATTACTGATTTGTTCACCATAGCCATTCAGTAGTACCCTCAATCCAAGCCCAAAAGAGTTGGACTGTGTAATCTTGGACTGAACCATAAACTAAGTAAACCTTTTCTCTTTCTAAGTTAATTACCCTGGGTATTTCATTATAGTGATAGAATGTGGACTAGCACACCTTCCCAGAGCCAATATCATAAAAATTGACTTTGGAATAAGCCCAGGGTTTATCTTGTCCCTGATGTTCTTTGGGACTTAAAGATTTCCAATGGGTATTCCTATCAAAGGTTCATCTGATCCAGCCATATAATGGCAAAGACAGCAGAAAAGGGAAACATCACAAGCTTGAGATAGTCCAATAGGAAAAGCAAATACTTTGAATTTGAGCTCTCTGGTTGTGTTGTAACTCGGGATCTTTTGTCTTATGCTAATTCTATGTAGCTGCATCTCAGAAAAGGAGCAGGAGCTGCTGTGGTTTGTGACACCTCCATATGGACCTGATCACAAAACAAGCCACGGGATCCATCTTGGAACTACAAGGCATACAAATTTCTAGAGAGACTTGCTGACAGGTACAAGTACAGGAAGGGGTGAGCCTGGGTTGAGTCCACTTAGCTATAGGCTCTCAAGAAGACTTGTACGTATAAAATTGTCAGCATTTGGGAAGAAGCAGTGAGCATTGATCCTGAACTGGCATAGAGCCACTGGAGCTAAAGGAGCAAATGACATTTTTTGAGAACCAAAGTTAGGTGGCAGAAGTGTTTGATGATTGGAGATGCCATATGTGGCTGAGAACATGTAAGGATTTCATCATGCTTTAAGTAATTATAAGAACATGCCTAGTATTATCTTGTCCCTACAACTACCTGTTCAGATCTGTTGAGATGACAGCAATGTTAGTCATCTTTAGTCTCCTCTGTTGCTTATAATGGTTTCTGCATTAGCGTACCCTTTTCTTTGGTGATTTATTTATTTTATATATATGAGGATACTGTCGCTATCTTCAGATACACCAGAAGAGAGCATCAGAAGAGATTTCACTACAGATGGTCGTGAACCAGTATGTGGTCGCTGGGAATTGAACTCAGGACCTCTGGAAGAGCAATCAGTGCTCCTAACAGCTGAGCCATGTGTTCTTGCTATGCATGATAACATGTAACGGTTCGGAACCAGCCTCTGGGAACTCTGAAACAGTTATGAGTTAACATAACTGAAGATATCTCATTTTTCTCAACTAGATCATACATGGGTTCTTATTTACTACTGTAAGATGGATATTTTATGCATGAAAGTATGAGAACTATCCAGAGAAATACATTCCTTTTGTTAAAGTGCCTAGTACAACCTGGAAATTATTGCCAATGTTCCCGATTTCCATATCAAGATGATAATCTCATATTTTTATGATACAAGGTATCATACTACCCAGATTTGGAGTAAGATACCAGAGGACAACCCTGTAGCAAAAAGCTGAACTGTGACCCTACCTCCAGGGAGTAACCTTGCTAGTCTAGACCATTGCTAGCAAGCCCAAATTTCCATGATGGATTTAATAGTGAAGTGACACAGAACTTTTAGATACCAGTTGGGATATTGAGGGGCAAATACTGTCTACTTATATTTAGAAGCATGTGCTCTGTGAAGAGGAAGGATTTATGGGAAGTTTATAAACATTGCATTGCCCCCTGCCCATGTTTTGTCATTCAGATCTTAGCAATGCCTTATTTAAGAATGCTGACTGATTGGTTAATCTGTTAATCCCATCTGCTTCTCATAAGAAGTAGGGAAATTTATGTGGGTCTCTAATGGATCTATAACCCAAAATGGGATTTTTTTTTCTAAACAATTTTCTACAGCCTGATTTAACCCTGTTACTTTCCCAGTATCCAATTTTGTATGCAGTAAGCCTCATTAGCATTTTTTGAAATAATCCATCAAATGCTATTTAAGTGCCTTTGAGAAAAGTATGCAAGCATTGAGTATAGACTATGAAGCTATCGCTTCTCGGCCTTTTGGCTAAGATCAAGTGTAGACTATGAAGCTAAGGCTAGCTGGATTCTAGTCTTGATCCTGTAACTTGCTCCTTTTATTAAACTAATCATTCATATATATATATATATACATATATATATATATATGAATATGCCTCCATACCAACATCTGTAAAATGGTATATAATACAGTCAGAACTATTTCAGTGTGTGTTAGATGAAAGAGGACAAAGGAGAATGATTGAATGAGTATGAGATAAATATTGATAATCATAATGATCATGAGGTTGTTGTGTTTCAAATGAAAATACAGATGTTCCATCAAGTGTCTAATAATCTTGAAAGGAAATATAGCCGAGTCAATACAGTTTCTTAAGCATTGGGTAAATATATGAAGGACGGTAAGATTAGAGAAGATACTTGAAAAGATTCTAGAGGTATCCCATACCAGCAGTTTCTCAGAGCACTACTTTCCCGACTGGGGAAGTAGTGTATACTGTACAATGAAGTGGAGGGTCAGTTTGTAACAGTGAGTTAGAGTGTAGAGTATGGGATCAAGCTGGAGAAGAAGCTCACAAAGGCTCTCACATGCCTTTCTGGTCCTTCTAGATCATCTGGAATTTACTGGGGAGTTCTGATGCAAATAAACAGCAGAGCCAATGAGGCATAAAATCAATGAAACAAAGACTTAAGAAAACCCTCGTAACTCTTGAGGACTTGGAGTTTTGCCATCCATCCACAAAACTATGATTTTGTGGACTGAAAGCTGCCAGAGCCCCTGAAATGATTTTAAGACCACAAAGAATGGTCAGAGCTTTCTTCCTTGGGTTTTGTTTAAATAACTTAGGAAACTGATATCAAACAAGACTAGGCTGTTTGTAAAGTAAACATTCAGAAAGAAGTAGTGCACAGGCTTTAGGGATTCAACAGGGCATAGAAAGGCTCCCTGGACATAACTTCAGAAGAATCCCCAAAGGGAGGGAGTACTATACACAGAAGGATTCCTAGTTGAAACCCAGAGAAAGAAACATATGACAAAAGGCAGAATCCAGGAAGAGAAACTAGGGGCAAGCAGGGAACAAGATCCCCTGTTCTTACCATGTTTGTATCTCCTGCTAGTAGTGCTTTGCAGCAACTGATCATCATCGGAAGCTGTGGGGCAGTGAAGAAAGGGGAGCCCCCTTCCTGGGTGAAGAGATCTAAGGCTAGATCAAAGGAGAATTAACCAACACTGCTTTTGTCATAGGTCATTTTGACATTCTTTAAGCACCCATTCATTCACACCACCACTTTAAAAACCTTCAGAAAGACAATACTTATGAGTAAAATTGGAAAATGAAATTTTCTCATGTAAGTCCATTCTTCCTGTTCTGAATCAGAAGCTACCAGGTTTCCACACAGCCCCCTTTTGCTTTAATTATAACCAGCTCTTTTCTATTACTGCACTATAATTTAAAAAACATGGAATAAATACAATTAATCTTCCTCCCCTTTTCCCATTTACTGAAACTCTTTTATGTGACAAGCTTTTAAGACTCATTACCAATACTTACAACTTTGAAAGTTGATGTTGGTAGCAAGAAGTTGAACGAGAAAGCAGAGGCCCTGATTGTCCAGACACTACGGCTGGTAGATGAAGAAACTAGGAGTCAAAGTCAGCTTTGTTTGTTTGTTTGTTTGTTTGTTTGTTTGTTTGTTTTTGTCCACATCCCACTGCATATTCACAATGGAAGTCCTCTACATATTCTGCTCTTCTTTTCTGTAGAGGATGTTAAGGAACGGGATCTACAATATCATATTAATCCCTACCATTGCCTGTATCCTCAACACTGCCACCAGTACCATCATCATCAACACAGCCTTCTTTACCACCACTGCCATCATTACCAGTACCTTTTAGACAACTATCGTCACCACCATCACCATCACCACATCTGTGACCACCACCACCACCATCAGTGTTCCCACAACCAAAACAGACATGGCAAATACGCAACGTAAGCTCACAAGCAAGTTTTATGGGGACTTAATCCAACAACTTTAAGGAAGAGTTGTTCCTGGTTCACTCTACTTTTATTTTTTAATGAAATGCTTCAGTTCTACCTTTGCAAAAGGATTTTATAGGTTCTCTTGTCCATTCTTAGAAATGTTTTCAGTAGTGACATATTGGTATTAACTTGGTGTTAATAGGATTATTGGTTTAGACACTACTTTAATTCTGTTTTGACAGAGCTAAAAATTTCTGCAGCAGAGAATATGATTAAATTATTCCATGCTCAGGATTACCCATCCCTTCTCACCAAAAACCAGTGGTTGCTAAAAGTCCTTAAACTGCAGACTAGGTAATTGAATAATTTGTATATCAAATTAAGGCACAAATGATGCTTTTAATAGCATAATTACTCATAATAGGGAAAAGGTCAACATTCATTAGTAATTATCTATTCTCTATAATTTTTAAAACATGAAAAAAATCGCTGTGGCCAGCATATCCAAAGGCAAAAGTAGAACATTGCTGGTATGAGAAAAACACTGTGATTATTAAATTAGTAATTTTGTTTGAAAGACACAATGTATAATTGATCAGCTAATTTGCCTGAAGCCTTTCATTTAAATACTATTTCCCATAACTTCTCAAATGCACATTTTCAAAACCAGGTATCATATGTGCCACAACTTATTTAATATTCTCTTTTCAACTTTCGTAGTGCATAAGCATAATTTATATCTTAAAACCAGTGGTATATTACATGAGACAAAGTAAGAGTTTCAAAATTTGTTATTTCCCCAATGATATATCCATGAATTTTTTTAAAAGTCCCTTGGATGAAATTAATGCCTAAGGAAGCTGAAGATTAGATTCACACATACTAATACTGCCATTCATTTCTCTAATGTATTGATATGCCTTATCTGTGTGAGACACTATGTTAGGACTTTATGAGAGTAGTAATTGTAATGATAATCTCCTCAGTGTTTTATAACTTAACAGAGGCTATTGGATGGCTCACTTATGCTCAGAGTTACCTTGAAATGTGGACACTGTTCCTCTTCTCAGAGAAAGTACCTCTAAGTCCACTGACTGGACTAAAGCTAACCAGCTCAGTTTTCAGATTCTAGGTCTTGGACTTTTATGTCCATTCTTTCTTCTATAAATATAAAAATAAAATCTAATGGAAGTCAGAAGTTTCTAAGCAGCCAAATCTAAACCAGAGTTTACTTTACAGCCCAGAACAGATGCTATTCAGATTATTTATTTCCCATGGTAATATTTAATTGCATAAGTAATGCATCTTATTTTTTTAAGATGGGGACTCTTTTTTTAAGAGGGGGAAATATTGTGTAAAACACCAAGTACCCCCATACCATTACCACTTTCTGAGTATTACTCTGTGTGTGTGTGCATGTATATGTGTGTGTGTGTGTGTGTGTGTGTGTGTGTATGAAAAGCTTTTAACGTAAACTGATGAGTACTTTCTACAGTATGTTCTGACTTGACTTTCTCAGTTGTATGTTATCTTGGTGATTTACTTATTCATTCAACAAAATATTTGCTATTCTCAGCACTGGAAAATCTTTCCATGTAGTTTTAACTCACTAGCTCTTTCTGATAGATGGAAGCTATCCATATATATATATATATATATGTATATATATATATGTATATATATATGCATACACCATAATTTATTAAAACATCTTCCTGACACCAGACACATTTGGCTTGTTTCCAGGGTAATTTCAATTAAATTAATGCCATAATAACAGTATTAGAAATTATAGTACCTTCCTGACTGTGAAAATGTGTTTAATTGTGGACTAGCTAGATCTCTTAGTGGCAAGAGGTTAGGCAGGTGTGCAGAAATTGTAGTTGGTTTTTTTCAGGATCTACATAAAGTGCTGAATCAATGATGTGTCAGAGTAGGCAAACTTATTTCTTTGAACTCCATTTATAAAATATTGATAATAATATTCATCTCACAGAATTCAAAACTCCTACATTTCAGGATTTTATTCTTTTCATAAGTAAGGTGCATGCACAGTAAAGTATAAAACAATCAGCCAGCTGTTGCTAGTATCTGGATAGTATAGGTAGTTGAAACAGGTCAGAGGAAAACATGAGAGTACTATCGGTGCTTGGAAGGGCACAAGAACAAAGTTTGATATGTCAAACTTCAGGTTACAAATGGGGTAGACCCAAATTCTCATCAGAACCCAAGGTGTTGGAGAGAGATGCAGAGATCCACAGCCAACCATTAGGCAGAGATCAGGAAGCCCTGAAGAAGATGGAGAGAAAGGATTACAGGAGTCAGATGGATCAGGGACACCAGTAGAACACAATACAGAGTCAACTAAGTAGGGAGAGAATGAAGAGACAACCATGAAACCTACATATGTCTATTCTATATCTGCTGCATATATGCAGTAGTTTTTTAGCTTGGGGTTTTTGTTGACCTCCTAAGAATACAAATGGGGGTGTCTGACTCTTTTGCCTACTCTTGGGACCCTTTTCCTTATCCAGCCTCGATTTGAAGGTTTATGCCTAGCCTTATTACACTTTGTTCTGCTGTGTTCACTTGATATCACTGGGAGTCCTCCACTCTTTTCTAGAGAGAAATTGAGAAGTGGTTGATCTGGGGGAAAGGGGCACTAGGAAGACAGATTTTAGGGGAGACTGCAGTTGGATATATTGTATGAAAAAAGAATAGAGGAAAAGAAATGGGCTAGGCTGTGACATTCCAGGAAGAACCAAGAGCATGGACCAAGGCAGAAAGCACAGTTGTGTACTGCTGCCATAGGGAACCTGCCTTCATGTCCAATTTGCCTGACAAACTCTAGGCCCAGGTTCCTGCTAGATACTTCTGAGTTGAGGAGGGAAGGGGCCAGAAGAGTTAGATGACCAGATTAGGATCACAAACCTTCATGTCAGAAATAGAATATTGTTCCATATCCACGGGGCTCTGGGAAGGACCACATAACTGTTTGGATCTCCCTTTACAGGGAGATATTTTCTGAAGGCATTTCTGAGATCATGGAAATAGGATATGAAGAGATGAGAGACATTTTGGCATTATTTTACAGAGGATGCTGCTGCCAGGAGCAGTGGGTTTTTTTTCTGAGCATAAGAAGACTGATTGTTTTACAGAGGCAGTTGGCAAAAACCCATCCCTCCTTGCTAGTTCACATTACCTACTGGTGAATCAGCCAAAGATCATGATGAGAGACACTTTGTCTTCTATTTGTCCATCATTCAAAACTATTTAATACTGTTGGGAATGTAGGCCTGATTTGTGTGTGCTTGCATATGTTTGTGCACATATGTGGACACATGAACATCACACACACACACACACACTTACTTTGCCAGAATGTTCTGCTTTTTTATATTGTTTAACTGATGTCTTCATTTGTCCTGTTGACAAACAAGAATTGTGCATTATAATAATAAAATCATTGAAGGTACAAGAGGTAGTGGCTTTTAGCAGGTCATAATCTTCTACTGAACGGGTAATGTGATCTGAGCATGTGTGACACATTGCCCCCATCCTTAGATTCCAGTATAGCTCAGAAAGTTACAAGTCATCTGACTTCAAGACCTTTAGACTCTAGAATTAGAAAGATGTCTTAGTGATTTGAGCATGTGGTTTAAGTAGCACTTTGAATCAGAACTAGATTGACCCTGTCATCAATAACCTGTTTGGCACATTTACCTCATTCTATATGAAGCAAAATTGAAACAGATCTTCGACATATTTGAACCTGCATGTTTAACTTACATAAAATTCAAAACTAAACAAGGGCCTGTAAACCTAAAGCTGCACTAAGACCTGATATACTTTGATCTTTTAAGTCGTGTAGCTGTACATGCTGATACCATGTTTTATCCTGAAGCTGTTTTGCAGCAGATTGAGACAATGTGTACTCCAGAAAGACATAACTACTATTCTAATTAAACTTTTTCTACAAGAGGGAAAGTAACATGTGAAATATAAGACAATGAAGTCAATAATGAAATAACACACTAGACATTTACAATATAAGTAGTCACTTAGAATAATAATTGGACATTTCAATGGGTAGATACTATTCTGAGTACTGTTTGTGCACTATACTATGGACTTCTTCATTGGCCCCATGATGTAGATAGAGACATTTTCACTAGGCACAGAAACAGAGACACTCTAAGATGATCTACTGTGGGCCAAATAGTGCAGATGCAAGTTCAGGTAATATGATTCCAGGAAACCTTTGCTAAAGTGGGTTATGAGGTCTCAAGGGGACCCAGAGAAAGTCATAATGGCAAGGATTTATAGGCAAGAGGCTGGACAATTTGGGGCTTGGACCACTGTTCCTGAATAGAAGATTCAAAGAAATACATCCCTGTCATTTTCTGCTCCCAACAGCCTGATGTCCTCTTTTGAGAATTCTACTAGGAATCATTGATTACCGAAAGGGGTTTGTGAAGCAATCCAATTAAGTAAGCCACAATTACATGTCAAGTGCTACCATCTTTATTTGTTTATGTCAAGTGGAGTCAGAAGCTTTCTGTGATCAGCAAAGCAAGTAGAAAGTGGTTGATTAATTTCCTTTAAGTTTTGTCAAAATTTGTGGGCAGCAAATCTAATTTGCAGTATAATTTTCTTTCTTAACACAACCTATTTTTCCCTTTGTCTGTTACTGCTAGCCAGAACCCATCATTTGTAATTTCTCCTGTTGAGTATTAGATTAATAACATTAATTGGGCTTCTTCCCTCATCTTGTGTTTATTTCAAACACTCTGTAAAGAATTATTAGTTATGGGCCTGATAAGATAGGTGTCAGCTGATTTGTAGACTATATTAAAGCAAATTATTTTTAAGAAACCCTTGTACCCTTTCTCCTCATCATTTCTGCTAGGACAGATGGCTAGCTAGTCTGCTTCCCGAAAGAGACTATATCCTGGGGCATACATGGGGATCCGCTGCACACAGAGCATTTTATACCACATCCTGAGGCATCCCAGGAGATCCACTGCACCCAGGGCATCTGACGCTACAAGCTAAGACATCCAAGGAGATCCACTGCACCCAGGACACTAAAACTTGGAGGTATCCCAGGAGTTCCTCTGTACACAGGGCAACTGGACAACAAAAACTGCAGTCTGAAGGCCTCCCTGTGACTCTGTTGGCATGCAGAGCAACTGACCCAAAAGACTGAAAGCCTCCCTGTAGTTTGGCTGCAAACAAGGAAACAGAAACTATAATCCATTGACCTCACCCTCACATCCCCAAGAACAGCTTCACATAGGACAACAGTTTTACTGCCCCAGTGAAGACCCAACAGTCTGAAGGCCTTCCAGGAAATCTCCTGCAGCCAGGGCAAAAAATCAGCAGCTTCTTTGTCTCTCTGAATACCCTCCAGTTGTATGGTCCCACAGTAGGTCTGCTACAGCCAGGGCCACAGGCCTACCAGGAGAACTGTTGCAACCCAGGGGAGAAGAGGGAGACTCAAGACAGAGTCACACAGACCAGAAATCACTAGAGATAACCAGATGGCAAGAAACAAGCACAAAACCATAAGCAACAGAAGACAATATACATGGATATCATCTGAACCCAGCTCTCCCAACACAGCAAGCCCTGAATATACCAAAACACCTGAAAAACAAGAAACTGACCTAAAATCCTATCTCATGAGGATAATAGATTTCATTAAGGAGGATATAAATAATTCACTGAAAGAAATACAGGAAAACACAGGTAAACAAGTAGAAGTCCTTAAAGAGGAAACAAATAAATCCCTTAAAGAAATACAGGGGGCACTCAAACGGCAGGTACCCTGCACTCCAGACACCACCTGGATCTAAAGGGACTCGATCAAAAGCCCCCTGCACCCAAATCCCGTGGGAGGGAGAGCTAAACCTTCAGAAGGGCAGACACACCTGGGAAATGCCCACATTTCTGATTCCAGAAGAAAGCACCTAACGCCATCTGGGATCCCAGTGCACAGGGGCCCCGGGAAAAGGCGGCACAGGCCCTCCTGGTTGCCACCCTCACGGAGAGCTCAAAAGCACCCCCACACACACGAGCAACTTCAGCTGCAGGACCACAGGTAAGACCAACTTTTCTGCTCCAAGCAACCTGTCTGGTGGACACAGGCCCACAGGAACAGCTGAAGACCAGTACACAGGAAAGACTACACACCTGAAAGTAGAACACTCTGTTCCCGCAACTGGCTGAAAGAAAACAGGAAAACAGGTCTACAGCACTCCTGATACACAGGCCTATAGGACGGTCTAGCCACTGTCAGAAATAGCAGAACAAGGTAACAGCAGAGACAACCTGATGGTGAGAGGCAAGCACAGGAACCCAAGCAACAGAAACCAAGACTACATGGCATCATCAGAGCCCAATTCTCCCACCAAAGCAAACACGGAATATCCAAACACAGCAGAAAAGCAAGATCTAGATTTAAAATCACATTTGATCATGATGATGGAGGACTTCAAGAAAGACATAAAGAACCCCCTTAGAGGAATGGAGGAAAACATAAATAAGTAGAAACCTATAGAGAGGAATCACAAAAATCCCTGAAAGAATTCCAGGAAAACACAATCAAACAGGTGAAGGAATTAAAAATGGAAATAGAAGCAATAAAGAAAGCACAAAGGTAGACAACCCTGGATGTAGAAAACCAAAGGAAGAGACAAGGAGCCCTAGATACAAGCATCACCAGCAGAATACAAGAGATAGAAGAGAGAAGAGAGAATCTCAGGAGCAGAAGATTCCATAGAAATCATCGACACAACTGTCAAAGATAATGTAAAACAGAAGGCTACTGGTCCAAAACATACAGGAAATCCATGACTCAATAAGAAGATCAAACCTAAGGATAATAGGTATAGAAGAGAGTGAAGACTCCCAGCTCAAAGGACCAGTAAGTATCTTCAACAAAATCATAGAAAAAAACTTCCCTAACCTAAAGAAAGAGATGCCCATAAACATACAAGAAGCCTACAGAACTCCAAATAGATTGGACCAGAAAAGAAACGCCTCCTGTCACATAATAGTCAAAACATCAAATGCACAAAACAAAGAATGAATATTAAAAGTAGTAAGGGGAAAATGTCAAGTAACATATAAAGGCAGACCTATCAGAATCACACCAGACTTCTCACCAGAGACTATGAAAGCCAGAAGATCCTGGACCTGATAAACAACTTCAGCAAAGTGACTGAGTATAAAATTAACTCAAACAAATCAGTAGCCTTCTTCTACTCAAAGGATAAACAGGCTGAGTAAGAAATTAAGGAGATGACACCCTTCACAATATTCCCAAATAATATAAGCTATCTCAGTGTGACTCTAACCAAACAAGTGAAAGATCTGTATGACAAGAACTTCAAGTCTCTAAAAAAAGAAATTGAAGATCTCAGAAGATGGAAAGACCTCCCATGTTCATGTATTGGCAGGATTAATATGCTAAAAATGACCATTTTGCCAAAGGCAATCTACAGATTCAATGCAATCCCCATCAAAATTCCAACTCAATTCTTCATAGAGTTAAAAAGAGCAATTTGCAAATTTATTTGGAATAACAAAAAACCCAGGATAGCAAAAACTATCCTCAACAATAAAAGAACTTCTGGGTGAATCACCATCCCTGACTTCCAGCAGTATTACAGAACAATAGTGATTTTAAAAAAAAAAATGTACAGTATTGGTACAGAGAAAGGTTGGTAGATCAGTGGGATAGAATTGAAGACCCAGAAATGAACCCATACACCTATGACCACTAGATATTTGACAGAGATGCTAAAACCATACAGTGGAAAAAAAGATAGCATTTTCAACAAATGGTATTGGTTCAACTGGAGGTCAGCATGAAGAATAATGCAAATTGATCCATTCTTATCACCCTGTACAAAGCTTAAGTCCAAGTGGATCAAGGACCTTCACATCAAACCAGATACACTGAAACTAATAGAAGAAAAAGTGGGGAGGAGTCTCGATCACATGGGCACTGGGGAAAATTTCCTGAACAAAACACCAATGGCGTATGCTCTAAGATCAAGAATCAACAAATGGGACCTCATAAAACTGTAAAGCTTCTGGAAGACAAAGGACACTGTCATTAGGACAAAATGGCAACCAACAGATTGGGAAAAGTTTGTTACCAATCCTACATCTGATAGAGAGCTAATATCCAAAATATACAAAGAACTCAAGAAGTTAGACTCCAGAGAGCCAAATAACACTATTAAAAATGGGGTACAGAGCTAAACAAAGAATTCTCAGCTGAGGAATATCAAACGACTGAGAAGTATCTAAAGAAATGTTCAACATGCTTAGTCATAAGGGAAATGCAAATCAAAACGACCCTAAGATTCTACCTCATACCAATCAGAATGGCTAAGATCAAAAACTCAGTTGACAGCAGATGCTGGCAAGGATGTGGAGAAAGAGGAACACTCCTCCATTGTTGGTGGGAATTGGAAACTCGTAGCAACCACTCTAGAAATCAGTCTGGAGGTTCCTCAGAAAATTGGACATTGCATTACCTGAGGACTCAGCTATACCTCTCTTGGGCATATACCCAAAAGATGCTCCAACATACAACAAAGATACATTCTCCACTATGTTCATAGGAGACTTACTTATAATAGCCAGAAGCTCGAAAGAACCCAGATGCCCTTCATCAGAGGAATGGATACAGAAAATGTGGTACATCTACACAATGGAGTACTACTCAGCTTTCAAAAACAATGACTTCATGAAATTCATAGGCAAACGGATTGAACTAGAAAATGTCATCCTGAGTGGTGCAATTGCAGAAAAACACACATGGTATGCACTCACTGGTAAGTGGATATTAGCCCAAAAGCTTGAATTACCCAAGATATAATTCACAGAGCACATGAAGTTCAAGAAGAATGACAATCAAAGTGTGGATGCTTCACTCCTGCTTAAAAGGGGGAGCAAAAATATTCATAGGTTATATGGAGGCAAAGTTTGGAGCAGAGACTGCCAATCAGAGGCTGCTCCAGAAGAGTATACAGCCCATGGATATATACAGCCACCAAAACTAGATAAGATTGATGAAGCAAATAAATGCATGCTGACAGGAGCCTGGTATAGCTGTCTCCTGAGAAGCACGGCCAGAGCATGTCAAATATAGATGAGAATGCTTGCAGGAAACCTTTGAACTGAGAAGGGGATCCCCACTGGAGAAATTAGAGAAAGGATTGAAAGAGCTGAGGGGGTTTGCAACCCCATAAGAATGACAGTTCCAAGCAACCAGAGCTCCCAGGGATTAAACCACTACCCAAAGATTATACATGGACAGACCCATGGCTTCAGCTGCATATGTAGCAGAGGATGGCCTTTTGGGCCACCAATAGAAGGAGAAGCCCTTGGTCCTGGCAAGGATTCCCCAGTATAGGGGAATGTGGGGTGGGGCGGAAGAGAGTGTGGATGGGGAGGTGAACATCTTTATATAAAAAGGGAAGGGGATGGGATTGGGGGCTTATGTCCTGAAAACTGGGAAAGGAAATAACATTTGAAATGCAAATTTAAAAAATATCCAAAAACAGAAAAAAGAAAAGAAAAACTCCCAACCAATGAACATCCAGAGCCAGATGGATTTACTTCAGAATTCTACCAGATCTTCAAAGAAGACCTAATACCAATATTATACAAACTATTCCATAAAATAGAAACAGAAGGAAAATTACCTAATTTATTTTATTAAGCTACAAATTACTCTGATACCTAAACCACACAAGGACCCTACCAAAAAGGAGAACGTCACACAAATCTCCCTTATGAATATAGATTTGAAAAAACTCATAAAATTCTTACAAACTGAATTCAAGAACACATCAAAGCCATCATTCACAACGTTGCAATGAAGTAGGCTTCATCCCAGGGATGCAAGTTTGGTTCAATATATGAAAATCCATCAATGTTATCCACCATATAAACAAACTCAAAAATAAATCACATAATCATCTCCTTAGATGCAGAAAGCTAGCGAGTAGAGATGGATTTTAATCTGTATAAATCAGTTAGGACGGTACATGTAGCTGAGTGCTATCACATGTTAATTGTAACCACATGGTTTCAGAGTTGTATTGGTCACATGTATTGATCATGTGAATGAGAGCAGACATATTCTCTGGCCTGATGATTCCTGTTGGTCTGAGCTCCTTGACTAGATATCAGATGATGATGTACACTTAGACATTGCTTTTACTGGAACTGTGACTATTGTAGTCTTCTGAGAGTTCATCTCTAAAATCACTGAGCAAATGGCTCATTATAAGAACAATAGTGTAGTGTTTGCTGATTTCTCATTCTGTGTACTAAGGAAAGGACATCTTTAATTCCTTCTCTAATCATCTTGTTTCCCTTTAGTTACTATAAGGTGATCAATAAAGCCTCTAAGGTAGAGCAGATCAATCTTAGAAAGCAGAGTTGTGAGCAGGTGGTTGGTTCATCATAGATCCATTTGACATTGAACTCCGTGAGCCCCCAGAACCTTTTAAGGGATTTTTCCCCAGGAGTGTCTCAGTTTTAAAACTAGGTTTTAAAAAGTTCCAGGTGCAGGGCACTTGTATGCCAGGCAAGCTATGATGATTGATCCTTGAAAGGGCAGAAGACTATAATATCAAAGACTGTGTGACTAACACATTTATATGTAATTATTATAAAGAAATAGTAGTTAATCATGCACTTTGTGAACAAAATAAGGCAGATAGGTGGCTCCTCCTGAGGACAGTATCCAATAAAGGCATTAAGAACCAATATTTTCCCTCTACATTGTGTATGTCTAAACCTATGTGTTTCCCTTCTTGCTTTTGTAAACATTACCTAGAAATTCTGTGTTAATATTTTGAATAACAATGGGGCATCTTAGAAATCAGATGACCCATTTATTGAGTTAAAGTAATAAGGGCAACTAGCAAGTAGATAGGTGGTCTTGGATGACTACTCATCCTTAAACCCCTTTAGAAAACCAACCTAGAAAATCAAGTAACCATTAAATTGTGTGTCTTAATTAGGGTTTCTACATCTTGTTCTGAAGAAAAACAGAAGACTGTCTCCCAGGCAGTCAAGAGGAGAAGGGTCTCAAAGCCCTCCCCCAAAGTGACACAATTTATTTAACAAAGCCACACCTACTCCAACAAGGCCACACTTGCTAATAGTGCCACTTCCTGGCTCAATCATATTCAAACCATCACACAGTGGTTTGTTTTGTTTTGTTTTAATTTTATTTATCTTGGATATTTTATGTATTTACATTTCAAATGTTATCCCCTTCCCCACCCCTCCCACACCCTCTCTCCTCTCCCCCTACTTCTATTTGGATGTTCCTACTCCTACCCACCCACTTCAACCTAACACCCTAGCATTTTCCTACATTGGGGAAACAAGCCTTCACAGGACCAGTGACTTTTTTTCCTGTTGATGCTAGACAATGGCATCCTCTGCTACATATGTGGCTGGAGTCATCTGTTCCTCCAACTGTACTCATTGGTTGGTGGCTTAGTCACTGGGAGCTCTGGTAGTGTCTGGTTGGTTGATATTGTTCTTCCTATGGTGTTGCAAACCCCTTCAGCTCCTTCAGTCTTTTTTCTAACTCCTCCATTGGAATTCCCTTGTTCAGTCCAATAGTTAGCTGCAACCATCCTCTATATCAGTAGGGCTCTAGCGGATCTGCTCAGGAGACACCAATATCTGGCTCCTGTCAACAAGCACTTCTTGGCATCAGCAATAGTGACTAAGTTTTACATTTCAAATGTTATCCCCTTTCCCACCTCTCCCATACCTCCTCTCCTCTCTTCCTATTTCTATTTGGATGTTCCCACTCCTACCCACCTACTTCAACCTCAGACATCCATATCAAGAACCTGTCAGCAAGCACTTCTTGGCCTCAGCAATAGTGACTGTGTTTTTTGGCTGCTTATGGGATGGATCCCCAGATGGGACAGTTTCTGGATGACCTTTTCTTCAGTCCCTGCTCTATCCTTTGTCCCTGTATGTCCTCCCATGAGTATTTTGTTCTCCCTTCTAAGAAGGAATGGAGCATCCACATTTAGGTCTTCCTTCTTCTTGAGCTTCATGTGATCTGTGAATTTTTGCTTAGGTATTCCAAGCTTTTGCACTAATATCCATTTATCAATGATTGCATACCATGTGTGTTCATTCTTTTATGACTGGGTTACCTCACTCAGGATGAGATTTTTCTAGTTCCATCCATTTGCCTAAGAATTTCATGTAGTTGTTGTATTTAATAGCTGAGCAGTACTCCATTGTGTAAATGTACCACATTTTCTGTAATGACTTTTTAGAATTTAATGAAAATGAAGGTACAACGTACCCAAACTTATGGAATACAATAGAAACAGCGCTAAGAGGAAACCTCATAGTTCTGAGTGCCTAAAAAAAAAAAAAAAAAAAAAAAAAAAAAACTGAGAGAGCATACAGCTTGACAGCACAACTGAAAGCTCTAAAACAAAAAGAAGCAAATTCACCCAAGAGGAGTAGAAGGCAGGAAATAATCAAACTCAGGGCTAAAATCAACCAAGTACAAACAAAGAGAACTATATAAATAATCAATAAAACCAGGAGCTGTGTCTTTGAGAAAATCAACAAAATGGATAAAACCTTAGCCAGACTAACCAGAGGGCAGAGAGACAGTATCAAAGTTAACAAAATCAGAAATGAAAAAGGAGACATAACAACAGAAACTGAGGAAATTCAAAAAATTATCAGATTCTACTGCAAAAGCCTATACTTAACAAACCTGGAAAATCTGGATGAAATGAACAATTTTCTAGACATATATCAGGTACCAAAGTTAAATCAGGATCAGATAAACCACCTAAACAGTCCCATTACCCCTAAAGAAATGGAAGCAGTCATTGAAAGTCTACTAACCAAAAAAAGCCCAGGACCAGATGGGTTTATTGCAGAATTCTATCAGACGTTCAAAGAAGACCTAATACCAATACTCTTCAAACTATTCCATACAATAGAAACAAACACTACCCAATTTGTTCTTTGAAGCCACAATTACACTTATACCTAAACCACACAAAGACCAAAGAAAGAGAACTTCAGAACAATTTCCCTCATGAATATCAATGAAAAAGTACTCAATAAAATTCTTGCAAACCAAATCCAAGAACATATCAAAATGATCATTCACCATGATCAAGTGGGCTTCATCCCAGGGATGCAAGGATGATTCAATATATGGAAATCCTTCAACGTAATCCATTATATAAACATGGTGGTTTTGTGATCATGGTATTAGATAACAGGAAATTTTTTTCCCAAGTTATAAAAGCCTTGACATGTTATGGATCTAATTGCATATCTGAAGAGACATGCTAAGGTGAGCGGTCTCTACCCCAGCTATGCAAGGAAATCACTGTTACTTTTTCTCTCCCATAGAGATTCTGATTTATTTGATTATGGGAAGCTTTTAGGCACTACTCTAAGAAAACAAAAAGCAGATAAACAGAACCATGCCTCTAGGTTTTCCTAATACTCAGACAGCATTATTATGGATGTGGAGATCACTTAGCTTTCTGACTTGGAAAACTCTCCACTGTGTAGTACTGTGTAGTATCGGGCACACTGAGAACTATTGCCTCTGCTTTAGCTTTGTAAATGTAACAATGCTTTTTAAAAATCATGACCTGGATAAGTATAACCTCTATTATTTATAATTTTTAATGACCCCCCAGGTCCTCCCAGCAGCTGGAAGATGTTTGCAAGCAATTTTTCCTAGTAGAAAAAAATATTTGAGTGGGAAATGCCCTCCATTCATGAGTGGTTTCTTTTAGCTCCAATTTAAAATAAAAGTATAGTGACTCTTGCTCCCAAATGTTTAGAATACAGTCCACTGTTGGCCCTTTAAGAAAAAAAAACTATATTCAACAAAATGAGAAGTTCAGTAATACTGGGCAGGATGGCTCTGTGTATCCTTCATTGTACTTTCAGCCTTTCTGTGCCTTGTCTTGGCAGAATTCGGGGAAAAGGCTTTTATTCTTAGCTAAGTGGCGTTCTATTGGTTGGGATCCAAATTCATACCATTTCCCAAGCATAAATAGCCCTTGACTTAATCTGATTCTCTCTCTACAGTCAGCCTGCCATACTTTATTTCTGACCCCTTTTCTCAGTAGTGTGCTTTTTGGTGGTTGGGGCCCTGGCTTCCCCAGGCTGTGCAAATACAAAGTCACCCTGTCCCTGCAGTTTCTCATTTACAGATTCTTCTGAAGGTGAATGACTCAGTCATATTATGCTATTTTATAACATAACCAATTTCAGTTCAACAAAGTTAGCTCCATCAACCATCACAAATATAAAGCTATTATATTTGTTGTAAAAGATATTTGAGGGAGTTTCTCTGAACGCTCCTTTATTTATTTAACTTTTTCTCCCCCTCCCTTCCCAACCCTACACAGCCAGGGGTTGAAAGCAGGTATATAACTGAAGGATCAGCTAAAATCCTAATCTTTTTAGCAACACTGTTGCTCTTACGGATTTCTCCTGTAAGGGGCCTCTAAAATGCTATTTCATTTTTTAGTCGTGAAAACTCAAACATCATCTCACAGAGAGATTAAACGACCTCCCCAAGGACATTCATTGCTAGTCAGAGGTTGATCCAGTAATCTAATTAAGGCCCTATAATTCTAGCGGTCCTGCCAAAACCACAATTTTCCCTCCTCCTCCAGCCAAAGCCAGTAATTGAATATGATGACCTGCTTGGCCCCCAGCCCTAGAAGCCCTCTGATCCCCAAGCCGAAGCCATTTGACCACATTTAAAGCTTCTACCGAAGGCTAAAAGTATGGGACACTAATCATTAATCAGAGGGAATTTAAAGGACTCTTGTGGGAGAAGTCTTGCCGCTTAGGCTTCTCTGGGCTTGGTCTTTTACAGAAGTGACTCAACCCCATTGTACAGCATGGCACACACACTTACTTATAGGTCCACATTTCTCTTCTCTTCCATGGGATTTTCCTCTTTTCACCCAGTTTCTCCCTGATGAGGTTGATCTGCCTTGATGTTTGTCCTGCTTTCTCACAGTCATGTTCTTTCTACGAGCCAATGGCAGGCAGGGAGTCCTGCCTTCCCCTGCCCACTCACCACCTGCTCACCTTCCCACATGATGCTGGCTGTCATCGGTGCCATAACTATGGTCCCCGATAAGTTCCTGCCTTCATTCCAGAATTCCTGTTCCAGCAATGCCCTCCTGAGCCACTGTGTTTTCTCCGTAAGCTTAGTGTCTATGCTCTCCGCTGCCTGCCCATGACCTTCCATGCCCAGGAGCTCAGTCAGCACCACCCTTGTGAATCACCTTCAAGATTCTAGCCATGTCCAGACACATAGAAAGCCCAACTTCTCAGTCTGGAAAGGGCTTTCAATTTCCTAAGCCATTTGAAGATTCCAGTTGGGCTCAGTAGTTTGTCTGTCTGTTTATTTCTTACAGGGCTCAACCTTTTATTCTAAGATTTGAACACAGCCAGCTGTTTGTCTTTCCAAGTCATATTTATTTTATCTGCTCCCATTTTTTCCTCAGCTCTAGTTTCAAGCCATTTTGTCAGGCTTGTGAATGTTCATTTATTTGTTTGTTCATTTGATTTTTCTAGAAGATGTTTGATTTAACTCTTGACGTAGCAAGGTAGGTCAGTGAATAAATACAAAAACAACTGGTGAATAAAGAAACAGGCAGATAGACATTGTTTCTTTCCCCTTCTGTGATCCAAATTGACTAAAGTTTAAGTATCTGATGCTCTCTATGAAACTGAGTAATACATCCATGAGTTTTATCAGTGTTCCCTTCATAACGCCTTGAATATGGTGGGCATCCAACCTGCACGTATTATTAATAAGAAAGCAAAAGCCGTTGTCATGTTCCCAAGTTTGATGTCAAAATGAAGAAGAAACTTGTGCAAGCTTACCAAAATAACTACATCCTTCACTTTGTGTAGGAAGAGAAGCCTGACGGGGTTATTAGAAGTCTGGAAATAAGTAACGATCCTGAAGGAAGCGTGTTATCAGATATATGCATAGCCCTGTATTGCAGTTATGTGAAAGGATTATTAAAGAGAGAGATTTAAAATCAAGCAGCCTTTGGAGGAGTAGACACAGGAAAAGACTGATTGTCTACTGTGTTCCTGAAATGAACAAAATCATGCAGGTGTTACGTAACTTATTTGACTCCTATGATCAATTAGGGTGATTCTGAGTTTTCACTGTTTCAAACGTTCCCTAACAATGTACACTTCTATTGAAAATGTTCTAGCAAGCATATAAAACAATAGATATTTTATGGCTTACCTTATTTTACTTGCCTCATATTTACCTCACCATAACTGCCCCCTTGTCCCCCAGCCTCCTGGTCTCCTCTATTCTCCAAAATATTCCCTTTCTGCTTTTATAAGCTACATGTGTATGTATCGATGTATGAATGTATACATACCTGTATAGAATATATTTAAAATCTTAAATTCTAAATCTGGTAGAGAACAGACAATCTTGTTCTCCTTCTCCCTCCCATTATCCTCCCTCGGCCCTTTCTCCCTTCTCTTCCATCCTTTCCTCTGCTGAATACCCCCCCACACACAACTTTCATGTGTGTATACTGCACCCTGCACACTGAGCACACAGGAGACAGCTGTCTTTTTTAGCTTGCTTTATTCCACTCAATATGATCGTGCCTGATGCCATCCACTTTTCTGCAATTGATAACAGCTTATCCTTTGTGGCTGACTGAAGCCCCACTGTATATAAGTCCTACGTATGCATGTATGTTTATTTACTTCTCGATAGACATCTATGATGGCCCCCTGGTAGCTGTGAATATACTACAATGTAAATGGACATACAAGTATTCTGCAACGTGGCAATTTACATTCCTTTGAGCCAAGACCACAAAGTGCTAGAGCTGGATCTCATGGTCCCATACCTATAGCCTTGTGTAACTCATATTTGATCTCTCTAGAGGCAGGAAAGCAGCACACTGTCCTGTGTGATCTCCACCAAAGTGGATCAAAACCATAATCCCGATCCTTGAAAGTCTGAGTCTATAGGAGCAACTAACACAAACATTTTCAGCAGAAATAATATAGCAAGACTTTATTGCACACAAAAACTTACATGTTACATTCATAGGAGAAATGACTTAATCAAATACAAAAGCATCGGGCTCAGGAGATAGTTCAGCAGGTTAGTCAAGCAGAAGGCCCTACATTCCGATCCCAGTACCCACAAAAAAGCTGGGTACAGCAGCACACTCAACCATATCCTGGGTGCTCCTTGTCTAGCCGTCAATATAGATAAACACATGAGCTATACATACCTACACTTGCATGTATATAAAGAAAGAAGTCCAGAATATTTCCTCATATCTGTAATTTGATGAATGATTCCAACTTAATGACCTGTATAAATCTTCAAAAATATAATGAAAATAAAAACAGTTCTATATAACTTCTAGATAACAACCCCACCCGTTGTATATAAAACAAAATTTCCCCCATTCTGTAGATTTCTCTTTCAATGTGATTGCCGACTTATTTTCCTTCTGTCGTATAAACATTTCAATTTCATACGCTGCCATTTGTAAATTCTTGAAATTGTTTCAAGAACAGGAGCACTTCTCAGGCAGCTTTTGTCGAGACCTGCATATTGAAATGTTTTGCCCCAGCAATTTCAGACTCGGGTCTTCCATTCACAGTTTTGATTCATTCTGAATTAATTTTTATTCAAGGGGAAGGAACAGGGTTCCAGTGACATTCTTGTGCATGTAACTATCCTGTTTTTCAAGGACCATTTGATAAAGAAGCTGGCTTTCTTTGGGTTTGAGTTATACTTCTGACAGTTTTGATAAAACTTAAGGAGCTGTGGTCATGTGGGCTTAATTCTGGCTCTTCTGTTCTGTTCTGTTGGGCTCCATGTCTGCTTCTGTACCAGTGGTAGGAGGTTTCTGTCACTATGGCTCTGCAGTATAACTCACAGTCAGCTATTGGTTCCCCCAGCATTGTTTTTCCTGATGTTTAACAATATTTTGACTATTCAGAGTATTTTATGCTTCTGTGTGAATTTAACAAGTATTCTTCTTTTCTATTTCTGTAAGGATAACCTTGAAATTTTAATGGTCCTGAAATGAATCTAGCAATATACCTTGATATATATATATATATATATATATATATATATACACACACACACAAACACATATATATATTCTTTTAAATATGTGTGTTTTTTGTCTATAGGATCAAGACCTTGGATTTTTAACACTTCGATTTTATTTTATTGAATTTTATTATATAATATTTCCCCTTTTATTAAACATAGTTTCTTTCCTCATATAATATAATGTGAGCATTTTCCCTCCCTTTACACCTCCCAGTACCTCACCACCTCCTCTCCCATCCAGATGTCTCTCATTAGAAAAGAACAGGCTTCTAAGAGATGACAACCAAACAAAATAAAACAGGAGAAAAGGAAAACCATCATGCTGAGATGGGGTAAGACAAGCCAATGGACGGAAACAAGCCCCTAGAGCAGACACAAGAATTAGATACCCCCTCATTCGCACACTCAGTAGTGTGATAAAAGTACTCATTTAAAAGCTGTAGTGTAGAAGCAGAGGAGGTGATACAAACTACATGAGGCCCTGTGACTGCTGCTTCAGTCGCTGTGAGTTCATATGAGCTCTGCTCAGTTGTTTCAGAGAGACTTGTTCTCCAGGTGTCCTTTGTCCTCTCTGTCACTGAATTCTCTTCTGTGGAATTTCCTGAGCTCTGAAGAGAGAGATTTTTACGTAGCCATCCTGTTTAGACTGTGTTTCAAGGTATCTCTTTCTATAGAATCTCTGGCCGTGGGACTCTATTTGTTCTCATCTTCTGCAGTGGGGAGCCTCTCTGGTGATGGCTGAATAAGGTACCAATCTATGAGTGTAGCAAAATATCATTAGGGGTCATTTCATTGTTACCTTTTTTTTTCAGACCAGTAGCATTTAGTTTTATCCTAGGTCTTTAGGATATCTACACTCTGGTTCCTAGTCACCGAAGCAGTATCCAGTATGAATTCTACTTCATGGAGTGGGCCTTATGTCAAATCAGATGTTGGCTAAGACCTTGAAATATAATTATACGTTGTAAACATTTAGTAAAATGCTTTTGCACTTGAAAATTGAAAGAGCCACAATTTGCTACTCCACATTATCAATCTTTTCATTTTAATTTGCATATTTGTACTTCGGAGTGAATATTATTCTCTGCTCAAAAATATTATGATAATCTGTGCTCTTAGGGATAACAAATATCACTAAGACCAATTAAGACAAAACAGGTAGAAAATCCATGCATATGACATTACATCTGGGTGGACCAGCAGGGAAAAAGCTGTAGCTTGCTGTCTGAACCACTGATGCACTTGAAAGAAAGGGGTGGGAGAGTCATGAACTAAAATCAAATCAGAGTTGCCTGTTTCATCTAGGCCACCTGGATGTATAATGGGATTCTGTCTCACAGGTACTGAATAAGTAAGAAAAAATATTTATAACTTTTTTACAAATGTATGTAGATGTAGTATATACTATTGAAAATGTACATAAAGCTTTGCTCAAAGATAGTTACTAATTATACCAAGAAAGTGGATATGAGAGGCTAGTACTAACATAAACACACATTACACCACACATGTATACACCACACACGTATACACCACACATATTCTCTCTCTCTCTTCTCTCTCTCTCTCTCTCTCTCTCTCTCTCTCTCTCTCTCTCTCCATAGAACACTATCATCTGTCTAAACTATATGAATCTTTTTTACATGACTGTTGCCATAGCATATTGTATAAAAGTAAACCTTTATGTAATGATCAACTTCTATGTGACAGGCAGTGTGTTGGAGCTCTGACTTGTGTACATGACGAGTTGAACTGTCAGTATTCTTCTTGAAATGCCTGTGGTGGAGCAGATATTTATTCAGCTAATTAAGCCCCACTGAGAAATGTTTTTGGTTTTTGTTTTGGTTTTTGGTTTGTTTTTTTGCTTTTTGGTTTTTTTTTTTTTTTTTTTTTGCTGCACAACTCTAAGAGAAATGCTGGACAGGAATTGGGAAATGCCTCTAACCGTGGTGACATTCAATATTTGTCTTGAGAACATTGGAGAGTAGACCTTTCCAGGTGAAGGAAGTAGAAGTGACAGTAAAACATTTTATCCAAGGACACAGAAGCACAATGGGGGAGGCACTCATGTGACCAGAGAATACTTCTGGGGAAATGATGTGTAGCAAAGCTGGAGAGAAGTTGGATACCAGTGGTGTCAGATGTTGACAGTCGAACATCAAAATTGTCCTGTCTTAACCTTGTATCACAAATACTCAACTTATCACAATTTTAGAAACTACAGGACACATCCCCATTGTAGGTGGGAAGCAAACCTTACAGTTGATGGTTTCAGTGGTTTCAATAGTTAATTCTTTCAATGTCTTGTTTACCTCCCCATCAAGAAGTACTCCTTTCAGCTCAAGGGGTTTGCAACACCATAGAAAGAAAAAACAGTATCAACCAACCAGACCCTACCAGAGCTCCCAGGGACTAAACCACCAACCAGTGAGTGCAATTGGAGGAGCCCACGACTCCAGCCACATACGTAGTGGAGGATGGCATTGTCTAGCATCAATGGGAGGAAAAGCCCTTGGTCCTGTGAAGGCTCATTTCCCCAATGTGGGGAATCCCAGGATGTTGGGTAGGAGTTTGTAGGTGAGGGTGGGAGAGTTCTTGTGTTGAGGGTGGGAGGTGAAACAGGATATGGGAGAGGGAGATGGGCAGTAACATTTGAAATGTAAATACATAAAATATCCAAGAAAAATAAAGTTAAACAAGTAGTGCTCCTTTCTCCGACCTCATCATTCTCAGTTCTGTGGCTTCTTTCCTTTACATTGCATTCTCGTGTACCTCTGTCCTAAAAATGGCCTCTATCCTCTCGACCTGACGCCATGTCTATACTCACTCGCAAGGTAGCAGGTTCAACATGTTTCTAAGAATGCCGAATTTATCTGCTGCTTGACTCCATTTTTGCATGTCTATAAATACCACGTTCCTAAATCGCCTGCTGTAACGTTTTGATGCTGTTGACTTCAAATCTGCTTTGCCATCTCAATGTCTCCCAAATCAATGCTGAATACGCTCTGAATAGATGAATTTGAGTTAGTAATGAACCTTTTTTCTGCTTTAGAAGTGGTTATTTGTGATTTTATATCCCTAGCCCATCAAACACTAAAATGCCATGTGGGGTTATAGGCTATAGTAATTGTGCTATGCTAGGGAAGTCCGCATTTCAGTAATTCGTGGAAACAAGGTATAACTGGACATACTTGTGATCTTAGCAGTCATGAGGCTGAGGCAAGGGGGTTATAATTTTGAGGCAAGCTAGGGGTACATATCAAATTCTTTCAGTGTTTTTTTTCCCTTAGTTCATAGAAAAGAAAGACTAATGGGGTGGATCATACTTTATGGAAAATACCTTATTGTAATTTAAAGCAAATTAGAGTCGTGTTATTTCTAGAAACAAAGCAAAAACTATTTTTATTGAAAAGCTGAGGTTTTTCAAATCAATATTGTAGCACAAATTTGAGTTGATGCTTTCCTCCACGCTGAAGTTTGGAAATGTTAATCGTATATAAAATGTCTACAAAGTTTTTATCTCAGTGACTGGTTTCCATAGACAACAAGTATAATCACTTTGTCTGAAGTAAACCCTTCCTCACCACGCCCATCACCTTTATTGCAACTCTTGCCTCTGCCAGATTTATTGGCTGTGTGGCTTTTGTCAGTGTTGGCTTGTGCGTTCAGGTGTTACCTGTGAGTTCTATCACTCCTGCTCACCCAGTGTATCTCAGGGGGTCTAGTGAGTTGTAGACACTTTGTTACGTATTTTATACCTAAACAAATACTTGTGTTAGTCTACAAGGGCCAAAAACTACCTAGAGCCCTTTGCCCTGGACTTGATATTAAAACCTCATATTTAAGTTTCCTTTTAAACTTCTTAGAGTTACTTGGGCACACTTATTTGACAGATCTGAACATCTTTGCATGGATCTGACCCAAAATCATCCAGGGTTAATAATGGTTTGTTAGTTTTAAGTGGCTGTTTAATAATTAGAGTTGTGATATGCAGAGACACTTCCCATGTGCTCAGCTCTGCCCTTCGTACCATCGTCCATTCTTTGGAAGTCATCTTGTTTAAAGGAAGAAATAAGAAAACATGGAAAAGTGCCACTGAATATGTTAACCTTATCAACAAGAATGCTTCGCAAATAGGATCCATAAAGTTAATGTGACAGATTATAAAGTATTGTTTGACTCCTTTCTGGTGTGGCAGATTTTTTAAAGTGATATGCTAATATTCTAAAAAACTGAAGTCCTGAAAAGAATACACACATGGAGACTTAAACTACTGTTTACTTTGAACAATGAAGCAAACGGTGCATGAAATGAACTGTTGGGCACATTAAATCTACAGATTTTAGACTTCTTATATGGTCACTTCTCAACAAGTAATAGTACCTTAAAAAACGGTTTGAGTCTAAGAAGAACTGTGGAATGAAATCCATTTGATGAGCACAAGTACTGATTGAAAAGCGACCTAAGAGAGAGGCTGCTGTCACCCTGCTTGCAGTGTGAAAGATTTTTGCTCCTTCATAATCAATAATCCCAAATGACTCTGAAGGGCTCTGCTGATGTATGAAAGGCACAGAAAAATAATGTGATTGAGGACTGGAGAGTCCGTGGAAAATCAGTTTGGAATTCTTTCAAGGAGTTTTCTTTAGAGATCAGGACAGCGCTGGACTCTTTCTGCTCACTAGATCAAATGTTTAACCCAGATATTTTATTATTAAGGTAATGCGCTTTCGAATCCGAGGGGTGAAGAAATGCAGGAGATGCCTTTGAGCCTTCAGCCTCTTCTTGCATTTGCTTAGAATGCTAAATAGCTAAAGGACCAGAGTGAGGCCCCAGAATAGAAATCGAAAATTAGGCACATGTAAAGACACAGGGTAGTGGGTTTTAATTTAACGATCTGGCTATATCAAGCAGACAATGGAAATAGAATAGAGAAACTAAGGAATAGTTTATTTTAGAGAAAGGAGCAGAGGAAGTAGAAAGGACAAAAAGGTACAAGAGCTATCTTAGATCATGTTTTGTAGAGAAACGTTATTTAGTCAAAGAGAAAATCTGATCTGTGGTCCTCTCATAGTGTCATTGCTCATTTGCATGGACTCGGGTGCTGCCGTCAACTGGGAGAGCTTTTATTCTTATGGGGTTGTTAAGCATTTCAATGGGATCCCACATTTCACTGCCACAAGATGTATTTATGAACAGAACGAGTGTTCTCCATGTGATTCCAGGTTTCTATTTCTGGCCCTAAATGATGCTCCCTAGAGAAGGCAGTCAGCCTTCAAGGCCCAAAAGACAAATCAGATTGGAAGCCAAGGCTGAGCAGTTGCCCATGTTTCCTCTTGGATAAGGTGTGCATTCTAACTGGGAGCAAGGATCTGTGTGTAACTGGATCTTTGTGGCCAGACGGAGAGGATAATGCAATTTTCCTGACAATAATAGTCAGCTATGTACCTGGGTCTCAAAGGGCTGGGATATGGTCCAATGATCTATATCTTTCACACTAAATTTGGGGCGGTGGGGAGCTATAAAATGATACCCACAACCTTTCGTGTTCTCAGGAGTCTGGGCAAATTGTGTTAATGATAAATAACAAGTAAGACTTATTTCGTAGCTGCCAACAAAAATTTCTAAGACGCGCAGTTTTTTCTTCAATTTCCACCTATCCCATGTGATCTCAACAGCAAGGATGGCGGCTACAGTACTAGTAGTAACAGTACCAGCAGGGATCATGAAATAGCCATAACAGTTAGGATTAACACTTGAACTAAAGAGTATGTTTTCCTTTTATGTTGTAACTAAACAAATACTCAGAGCAAACACGTTGAATAGATGCCATGCCCCTGTTTCCATTATGGGGAAGCAGAGAGGTGGAGAAATGAGGTTCCGTCCTTATGACTGCACAGTGAGTAAGCGGGAAAGTGAGAAAGCCGAGATGAAACGCTGGGTATGTGAAACCGTAATTCTGCAGCGTCAGAATGGCTCCCAGGCTCAGCACCCTCCCGTGTTCAGACTTCTTGCAGTTTTCCTTTCACACATGAGCGTGGACTGTGTGCAGTTAAGGAAAGGTCTCTTGTTGCTTGCGGACTCTTTGTTCGATATCCAACACTTCATACAGTGGCAAGCCTTAACAGTTACTCAGCTCCTAGCGATGGCAGAGGGGAGAAAGGAAAACCGTCATTATTTTCAGATTCAGATTTACAGGGGCAAAGCTAGTCATTGCAGGGTGCGCCGTTGCTTGGCTCTGTCTCATGAGTGCATCTAAGTAGCACTCGTTTACCACATTGGGGCAGAAAGAACCCTCAAAGGAATGCTTATTCTGTATTCTCACTTCTAGAATTAGTGTTTCGTGGAGGAAGAAGTTCAATAGCGGGGAGAGTTCCACATGGTTCTACAGTGTACTCGTCTACAGAATGTGTACTGCGTGCATACATGTTAGCTTCAGGGTATAGTGTGCCACATGAGTATAGAAATATTACATATAAGGACTCTAATCAAAATACAGTGCATTAAGCATATCTTATATGTGGCCAAGAGCAATTCTGAGATGACACTTAAATTGAGTTCTGAATGGAAAACCCAAACTATCCCTGAGAAAAGAGCTGGCTTCAATGAGCTGGTCTAAAGTCAGAATGGCTTCAGTGTACTGGAGCAATGTGAAGCGAGCTAGAATTTCTTGGTTTGGGGACCTCAAGACCAAGACAAAGAAAAGGATTAGATACGGTGGGAGAGGTCACTCCAGAGTGGACGACAGACTCTGGGTTTTATTGTAAGTAGAAGGCCATTCAATGTAGGTCCTAGTGGTATTTACATATGTCTCAGGTTTTCCTTCTTCATATTGCAAAAGATGGATTATAAGTTGCCAAATATGGAAATTTGGAAATAAGGATAAATTTGCTCCTTCTAAGTGAGGGGTATATGATTTGAACTAAGGTAGAATTTAGTGTGTCAACCGAGCTGATGTTTTCCACACAGACGCCACAGTCTTGCATGTGTATATGTATATGTATATGGGTTGATAAATATTTTGTAGAGCTAAAGAGAAATATATGAGTTAGACAGGATGTCCAGTATGTGCCAGGATGCAGAAACATTGGTAAATGAGCATGTTTCCATAGGCTTTGAGCATGTGAAGTTTGAAGGTCCTCATGGGCTTCTGAATTATCAAGCAGACAACTTATAGATGAGTCAGCAGTAGGGAGAAATAGTAACCACTTTGTCTCTATTTTTCTGTTTCTCTGTCTCACTCTCTGTCTCTGTCTTTGTCTCTGTCTCTGTCTCTCTCTGTCTCTCTCTGTCTCTCTCTGTCTCTCTCTCTCTCTCTCTCTCTCTCTGTGTGTGTGTGGGTGTGGGTGTGTGTGTTTGTGTGTGTGTTTGTAAAAATTCAGTGTTGGTGTTTTGACAATATTGAAAGCCTGGGCTTGAAATTATCCTGCAGAGAGTAAAAGCATATAGTAGAAGTTTTATGACAAAACGCTAAAGTACACCATACAGATTGAGCAAAGGCAGGAGTAGCGATGAATATAGAGAAAGGGTATCTGAGAAGGATAAATGGAAGTCAAGTAAAGTCTGTGTTTCAAAATAAAGTGTAGAACTATTGTACCACATGGGACCACCAGATGACCTGACTGAAAGTATGATGCTGAAATTAGCAATCTACATTCGTGAGGGGTCATGACAGAAGTATTTCAGTAGATGGATGTGAAGGGAACCCAACTATAGTTTGAGTAGTACTGAAGAAGTGGGAAGATGGACTGTTACTTCAAACAACTGACTAAAGTTGTGGGACAGTAACCAAAAGTAGCCATGATAAGGAAGAAATTAACAGATTGCAAAATCTAAGTGGCCAGAAGCAATACAAATGAAATAGTCAGCAAACCTTTTCTGTAAAGGGACAGGGAGTACGTATTTTCATCTCTGCAAGCCACACACACACAGTGCCTCTCAACTTTATTCACCCCAGATTTGTGTAGCATGAAGGCCAATGTGCATGGACAGGTTCCGGCACAACACAATGCTGAGGAAAATTAAGTTTGAGCTGCTCGTGATTTTTCTATTTCATAAAATTTCTGTCTTCTTTTTTTAGTTTCAACCACTTAAAAATATAAAGACAGTTTATTAACTTGTAATATGCAAGAGATTGTGTTTGGTCCATGGTCTCCCTAATGTAGGGAGAGATGGTATAGGGTATGTGAGGAAGGCATTTTTTGCTAAATGTAAATGTTCAATATCTGGGCCATTTACCTCAATGAACTAAAAGCAGAATCTCAAAGGTATTTGTACATCCATGCCCACTGAAGTATCATTCACAAGCTAAAAGAGTAAAAGTCACCCCTATTCCAACTCTGTCACAGAAATACTGACATAGACACAGGAGTGTGGCATCTTCTTGGAAAATATTGCCTAGATCCATACACTATCCTCCAGCTTACCTCAAAGCACAAGTGTTTCCCAATCAGAGGGAGGAAGCCCTCCTGATTTCATAGCCTCAGTTCTTGTTATATGGTATCAGTCCTCCTTAGTATGAGGAAGGTAATGCTGAGGAATTGTCCATAGTTAAATGAATGGGTAAATACAGTGCAAAAATGTATGGGCAGGTGATGATTTTTCAGCGTCAAAGAAGAAGCTTTGAAGCTGGAGGGAGGGATCAGCAGTTAAGGATAGTGATCGCTATTCCAGAAGACAGGGTTCAGTTGCCATTGAGCACTCAGTGATTCACGGATACAACTCCAACTCCAGAGTATGTTGTGCCCTTTTCTGCCAATCTTTGGCAATACATGTCCCTAGTATCAACTCATGTATGCAGGCGCAATGCCATAAACATAAAATAAAAATGAATACAATCTCAAAACTATGAGGCATTCTGGTACATTGTATGACATGAGTGAACCTTGAGGACACTATAATTGTTAAACTAAGACACCCACAAAATTTCTCTGATCATATATGGATGCAAGGTCCTCTTAGTGGTCAAACTTACAGAAACAGCAGGATATTCATTACGGAACCTGGGGGAGAGGGATCAGAGTGCTTCCCTTCAGCGGGCATACAAGTTGAAGATGGAGTGCATTCTAGAGATGGATGATGATAACAACCCCACAGGGAATGTGTACTCCATACTATTGAACAGTATAGTTGGTGTGATGAAGATGCCACAGTTCATGCCTTTCGCATCAATTAAAAACATTTTGAAACAACTGGAAGGTTCTGTATTTAATAATAGAGGTTGAAGAAAAAGATGGCAGGTTAAGCAGCCGAACATGAGTTTTAAAATTAGGGAGTAAGAGCTATATTTTAAATATATACAAAAAAGTAGTAGTGCTGGTGTAAAGAGAAATTAATCTTTACATTGACTGGGATTTGTGAATACCTGTTAGTCTGGAAGAAGTCTCATAGCTAAGCACATTTTCATGAAATCTCAAAATGCTTATTTTGATTTCTGCTTTGGTGAAGGATATGTTTCTTACTTTTGTGTTGTTTTGTGGTGTGAGTGTATCTGTGCATGTGCATGTGGAGGAGGAAGGGAGAGGGAGAAGCAGTAAGAAAGGGAGATAATATTAAATAAACATCAAGTTTGATGGGTAGGGAGGTCAAGAGGGAGGAATTGGAGAGGAGAAATGTATGAGCAAAATCTGTTGTACTAAAAATATTCCACAATAAAAAGTCATTTGAAAATAGAATAAAACTAAAACCCTACATCCTGCTAGAAAAGTAAATAGACAAGAGGCAGTGAATGGGTGTGAAACTGTCCTGGCCTTCTCACAGGGCTACTTGGTGGTAGAAATACTAGAGTAATGATGTCAGTGCTGTAAGGAAGATTGTTTTTCAACTTAGAATTACACATTTAGTCATTGCATTAACAAATGTGAGGGTAGAATAAAACCTTTTTAAGACATGCAAAAGTTTCTTATGAAATGTCTTCTGCTTATGTATGATTATGAAAAAAAGTAGATTATTAATCAAATAAAGATCCATAATTATTTGTTCAGAGGAAAATGTGACCATAAAGATGTGAACCTGGACATGGGTTATGGAAAAACAGTTCATAAAATTAATGCGCTATGCTAACAAAGCAAGTCCTCGATTATTTCTTTCTTCAGTGATATAAAAGCAAGTACTTAAAAGTCAAGTGCAAATATACAAGAAAATGGATTTTCTCATTTATCTAATAATTCACCCTATGTTAGTTTATCTTCCTGTTGATCATATACTGTTAGTGAGATTTTCAAAGCTCCATCAATCTTAGCTTCTTAGGGTATTGAATTTCAATTGACTAGTCACTGGGCTAGTTTGGTCCTGTGTGATTTAGCTTTAGATGACGTGACAAAGAGTCACAGACTGGGTGGTTTAAATGACAGAAGTATATTTTATGAGTGTTGTGGAAGTTGGAAGTTTCCACTGAAATAATTTATCATTTGGCTGAATAGTTGACAGCAAGAATCCATGGAGCTTGGAGCTGAGGTATTCTTGATTAAGTTTAAGTTTAAGACTAGAACTGTAAACTTCACACAGACATTATGTTTCCAGATTTTGGAGCTTGGTTCTCTATAACCCATTCTCTACTGTAGTAGAGAGTGCTTTCTTTTTAGGTCCAAGAGTAGGGTAGACTCGAATTCTGTAGGATTCATTATCATCTGCTTTCTATAAAAATCATGTAAATTAAATATTTTAAATAAAACATGAAATAAAATGAGGTTCTTATTTCAATTTATGTTCAATTTTACATTATGGATAGAATAGATGTTTTCATTGTCCTTTTACTTGTAATACCACTAAAATAAAAATTTATCCCTGTCCAATTATATTGCATAGGAAATGTGTCCTCCATTCTTAAGTTAAGTGGAAATGGCCAGAATAGAGAAACAAATTATTTTCTCTGCCCTAGGCATACCAAGACAATGGTATAGACTTCTTTGTTCACATGTATCATAATTAAGTAATCAAGAAAGCAATGTAGCACCAGGAGTAACAATAACATAATCCACATTTCTGACCTTTCTTGTTCCATAAGGTGTATCAAACTAGAGTAGTACTAAGTCTGTATGATGTGTAATTTTGTTGCATACATACTCAGTGCATTCATAAAGCTCATTAGCAATGACTTCATATGTGCTGCATGCCTTCTCTAAGTTGATTTCTCTGTAAGTCAGATGCGGTTGGTGCTTCATGAATTGTTGGAAAGGTTCAAGATGATTTTTCTGGAGTCTCTAATACATTGCTTCTAGTACTATGTTTGGAATGACCTTAGAAGTCTCTTCTGCCACATTCTCCAGCCCTCTTTGGTCAGGCTTGACAATGCATGTTCTCACAAAGATTTCAAAAGAATAAGGAATGCAAAAAAACATGCAAGTTCACTCAAGAGTTCATCTCATTCATGAACGAACATTATTTATGTCTTGCTCTTTCATCAAGGTAAGCCACATGGCCTCAGCTTATCCAACAGACTCAAGAAATAGGGGAACAGATGCAAATTTATTACTGAAAGCTTCTAGTCATATTGCATCCGATCCCTTTGAAATGAAGACATTATTGTTTTCAATCCACTCTACTGTCATTTTGGAGTCATTGTCACAGAAGTGTACAATGATAATAATACTATTCAGTAGCATTGAATAGTAATGGTTCATATTTTTTCATATGAATTTTTCTCATACTTTTCTCCACCTATCATTCACCTAAAGTCTTGCTAATAGGACATGCATAGAGTGTATTTATCCCTTTGTTTGCGTGTAGTACACATCTCTTGAAAGCTGTGTTCATCTTTGTGGTTGGGTGGTGGGTTTTCCTGCTCTATTAAGTCAGAACTGACTCAAAGTACAGTGTGGTCCTTTCTCTTTATCTCTCTTGACAAGATGAGTAACTGAGCTAATAGAAAGAACAGGCCTTGATAAACAGAGCAATGCAGGTTGCTAAATGCAACATGTGTCTTGTTGATTGCCTCTTTATTCTGGGAGGTTTCATTGTTAGAAACCTCACTGTCAACAGCATGCACATTGGGGACACTAGATTTTGCCAGCCTAGCTTACAAGCATCCCCTGGTAACACTGTCAAGCAGTATCATCTGCACATCTGAGGAGATTTGCAGTATCTGCACATACAGGTAAATAATGTGTCTTTATAAATAGCTGTGTGAATACTTGCAGGATCTGAGATCTGTCTTTGGTATGTCATTAGGACACTTAGTACAGAACTGTACCTGAAAAGAGGGAGTGAGTCTTAGGCAGAAACCAGTGAATAACTTCTCCAGAAGTCTACAGAGTCATATTTGTGTAGTTATCAAAATAAATAGGATTGTCTGATTAAGAAAAAACATATCAAAACATACTCAAACCATACTTCATTTGGTATCTTTGTTCTTTTACCATCTCTCCTTCTTAGTGTATTTTCTTGCTTTTCCTCCACATCTGTCTTTATCCACTGTTGTCTAAATCCTACTTCTTTAATAGCTGTATTTCTATCTCTCTTTCTTTTAAGTTCATTTTTTATTCTTCTCTCATATAATACATTTCCCCCTCCCACTATTTCCATTGCCCCCCACCTTCCACCTCCCCCAGATCTAATCAGTGTCCCTTATACTATTTCATTGTGCCCACAACTCAAGTTGTCTGGCCTCTGAAGAGTAGCAGTGCTCACTGTGCCATGCCAAATGAGGCTTGAGAATCCATACATTGGGAAGCATATGAATGCCATCGAAGATAGATTAATATATTCTATCTGAACACATAGTATGTGTGGATTCAGGCACTATTTAAATGTCTTAGATGAACAATTTCTATTGATTTCACATACCATAGGGTAGGGATTATCTGTAATATATTGAAGTGAGAAGCATATTCAGAGTGGTCCACAGACTATCTCAAGATCCCTAGTAGTAGTAATTGACAGGGTTGGCCTTCACTGCAAGCCTTTATGGCTCCAAATGCCAAACTTCTCTTGTCTCATCAGTCTCTGTGTCAATCAAAAAAAAAGGAGACTGGGAGATGTGAGCTGTGCTGCAAAGAATTATGGTGCTAGCCAACTGCATTTTTTTCTGCAAATTCTGCAACTTCTGCTCAGTCAGTACAAGAAAAATCTAATGCGAAGAAAAGATGCTTCAACCCGAGAATGTCAAGAGCACAGCTGGGACTTGAACCAGTTTTCTGACACTTTGAGGATATAGGAGCCATGATGTATGGTGACATTCCAGACAATTCTCCCATTTGTTCACCAGATGATTATTGAGTGCCTTGTACAGCGAGCTGTTCTAAAACTTGGAATTTCTCACAGAATGAGAAAGACCTCAACCCTTTTGCAAGGTACAAGGCAATGAGATGAGTCATGTGGTAAACAGTAGATAAAATGAGTGGATTTTGTAGGGTGCATCATGGCTTGCCACAGAGAGGGAAGTAATATGAACTGGAAGGATCAGAAGGAGGGATGTTGGATTTCTAAACAGAGAGACAGGGATGGTAATCCTTACAAAAAAAGAACATAGGAGCAGAGGCTTATGGAGGTATTAAATTAGACATGTATGTATAGGAGAATTTGAAGCAAAATAACTTGGCATTGTTGGCACTTCTAAATAGTAAGATAAAATAGTGAGATAAAAATGTATTACAAGAGTATAATAAAAATGGCATTGGGTAGGGAGATTGAGTGAAGTCTTTTCTATATCATTTTAAATGTTTAAAATAAAGACTAAAGAAAAACAGAATTCAGTTGGTAGACTGAACCCTCAGATACAGTTGGCTGGGTATAGCATGACACATCTTCCAATTGAAATGATAACAGAAATGGAATTTGATGTACCTGAACCTAGGTCCCTCAGGTTTCTCCAGTAGATTCTATGAGGACTATAAGAGAAACAGATGACTCTATGTATAAGAGGAGGAAATCTTGATCAGTGTGGAATCTCTTGGATCAATCAGATGATGTGTTGAAAGAGACAGATGGAACAGTTTGGGGTGAGAGAATGGGACCTCCATCTTGGATAAGTTGACTGTGATGTTATGGACTGGATGTGCAAAATGTCTATTACACATTAGAGCCAGTAGTGTAGTAAAAGAGTGAGCTGGAAATATAGTTTGGGATTTGTCAGCCTATAATGAATAGGTAATTTCATATAGATAATTATGAAAGCTGTGGAGTTTTAGGAAGAACCTGGAATCTGTATCCATGTTTGTTCGGGTTTTGTGTAGCAAAAGCAGTGAGAGGGAGGAGGAGGGGAGCATGCAGTTATCTTCAATTTCAGGAATGATCGGCAGTCCTTAAGTGAAGTCCCTCATTCCTACATGAACACACACCCATGCCCACACAGACACGCCCACACGGACATGCCCACACATACAATCACATACGCATATGAACCCACGCATATGCACACTTTTTAATATATTTCTCATATCTAAGGTTTTAACTATTATTTTAGATTTCTTAAACTGAATTGGACTCTTGTGGTAGATTTTTAAACAGAAACTAATTGATGGCTCAGATGTCTGCAGACTCACTGTGCCTGTAAGTCTGCAGCACCAAGGGGTGAACAAGGGCATGACTGAGCTCCAATGTGGAGAAACAAGAGAACATTTCAGGCCATCCTATATTCACTTTTTTATGTATTTTAATGTCCAACACGGTAGTCTTCTAGAACAGTGGTCCCTTAGCCTTCTGTCTTTAACCCTCTGTTATATTCTTAAAAGTTCGCAAGCCTCACAGAACTTTTATTTTCATGGCTGGTACAACAGTGGGAGGACAGCCAACAGAATGGTTAGTGAATGTTTGGAATGATGGATTGAAACCTAAAAAAATTGAATTGGGGTTTAGAAAAATGTGCCTGCCAGACACAACAGCTCTAGTTTGAATTCAGTTCACTGGAAGAAGACTCAAAAGTTTAGACTTCCTGTAAATTCAGCATGAGTCAATGGTGTGGCTCAATGAAGAGCTAGATTTCTGCTTCTCAGTAGTATGTATGCGTGTGTGTGTGTGTGTGTGTGTGTGTGTGTGTGTGTGTGTATGTATGTGTGTGTTTGCATGTAGAAAAACACTAAGGATACTCCCATTTCAGAAAAACAAAAAAGAAGTATGAACAAATTACTGTAGCCAATGGAGAGTAAAAGTTTTCCAGCCCATTTTAAAAAGCCAGTGAAGCCATACTATGTGTTTGAAGTGTTGCACATGTTGCTGTTAACAGAGGGGTTCTACACAGTTGAGAAGTTTGATATCATTCTGGTGATGTTCAACACATAGCTAAAAGATGAAAGGTGGAGTAACACTTCTCTTGCATGCATGCCATCAACCAATAAGACGTATGTTCTGCTTCGTTTCCTGGAAATATTCTGGCAAGGAGTTGTCTTCTCTTTGGGAGGCCTGTAATTTAAGGGCTGTCATAATATATTTAGGTACAACCTAGAATGACCATAGGAAGTGAACCTTATAGGTCAGGGAGATAGGTTAGATGATAAAATGCCTAATGGACTTGTGAGCATGAGAACCCTCATTAGATCCTTAAAACTAAAACAAACAAACAAACAAAGTTAGGTAGCAGATACTTAGGATCTCAGCTCCAGGAGGGAAGAAACAGATGGATCCCTGAGCTCACTGCCCAACCATCCTAGTCTATTTAGTAAATCCCAGGCCAGTAAATGACCAGTCTCAAATAGCAGCCAACCTTATCCTCTGGCTACTACATATATTTAACCTACACATATGCACATGCACACATGTACATGCACACAAAATAATATTTAAAAAATAATTGAACTTCATAGACTGGCAACTGAATATAATAGTTAAAAAAACTTCACAATTTTCTGCAAACCTCTTTCCATGATAGAGTTAAAGTGGGCTTTATTGGCGTTTCTTTTTAAGTTAATTATTTCAAGTGTTGTGAACTATCACATTTCTTTTTCATATTCAGAGATTGTTTCCTTAATAAATGAGCATTTAAAGTCTCTAAAGTAGACATTGTTTATTATATGTAAATGTGTGTTTTCTTCTCCCCTCTCTTTTCTTTCTACAATCTTGAGTATGATCACACAAGAGCAATCAGCTAAAGAGAACAGGAGCTAAAGCATGGGAATGTGTTGGTTTGAATAAAAGTGGCCCCCTATAGACTTAGGTTTTGAATACTTGGGTATATGGTGATGGGAAAGATGGAGAAAGATTAGGAGGTGTGTCCTTGTTTGATGAGGTGTATCACTGGGAAGGGTTATGAGATTTCAGAAGCCCATGCTATTCCCAGTATGTTCTCTCTGTCCCACGGTCATGTTAGATGTCAGCAACTGCTCTAACACATGATGCCTGCTTGCTGCCATGCTTTCTACCACAATGGATATAAACTCACCCCTTGGAATTGTAAACCCAAAAATAAACTCTTTCTCCTTTAAGTTGCCCTGCCCTTGGTGTCTTATCACAGAAATAGACAAGCAACTAAGACAGGACACTTCAGGAAAGTGAAGGAAGGAAGCTCCTACAGCTTCTATAATGACTTATAATGATGCTGGAGTCATATTTACCACTTTCTGGTAGTCATCTGTAAGTCTCACTTTGTCCTGCCAACGACTATGAAAGAACTAAGCTCTCTGGTCTTTCACAGTCAACAATTTAGGCCTCATACAAGCTCATCCAGTAAAGACTTTACACAGTAATTACATGCTAGCAATTACAGTGTTCTCTTATAACTTGAAACCAAGCAAATTAAGAGAGCATTTGTATTGCACAAAAAGATAAGAGGTAACTAAATTAAAAAATAAAATCTGCTCTTAAAGGCATTTTGTAATATGTTTCTTCAATACTAAGTTTCTTTAGAGCATTTAATTATTTAATTGCTTAGGAGAAAAGTTTCATTTTTTTCTTGGCAAGCTTGAAATTTACTACATAAAATGAAATGGAGGGTGGCACTGAGTTCCTACTATTCAAATACATGGTTTCATATCTCACAAATCAATGGTGATTAAACATCATGACCCTATTTATCAGCTGATTCTTAACCAAAGTTGCATTGTGAAATTGTTATTACTCTGCTACACATTAGCTTGTCAAGGTGTAGCATTAAGGAGTCATAATGATAGCGCTCTAGTTTTTAGATTTCCTCTCCTTCCACTTCTCTTCTGTAGCACCAGGACAGTCCTCAGTCAGAGCTCCATCCCAACAGCAATCAGGTTTGGAGAGTAATTACCATAAACTGATACCTTTGAAGGCTGACCCTTTACTTCTGTGTGTGAATTGGAACAGCAGACTAGATCTATCCTCATGCATGAGATTAGCATATGGTCCGCTGCAGAAGGTAAGATCAGGACCTACACAGGTGTCTCATCCTTGTCCTGACCTCCTTTCCTTTGCTTTCCTGTGTTCACACTTTCTCTGGCTAAACACACATTATAAATTACTATAAAACATAGCTGAAATGATTGTATCAAGATAAATTCAAATAAGAATAACTTGCAATTAATCATATTTTGCAAACGACCTTTCCCTTGAGGATATGAGTCTTGCATAAAGTCTCCCTGTAAAAGAGAAAGGAAAAGTGCGTGGAATTTCATTTTGTCAATATAAAGACCAGAACTGGTTTAGAAAGGAAATGTCTGGAATCCTACTTCATGTCACAATGCACAGAGGTTAAGATAATAAACTGCCTCGGGCCTCTTTCAGGGCAGCAAAACAAACCAAAAGTGTCTCTGGGGTTGTAAACTGAGGAATAATGTGGTAGAACTGAACATACAGAAAAAGAACTGGGGTAAATGTTTTTTTAATGTTTGCCTTTGGGCAGAACTTTTTTCTATTAGTTTACTGTTCGTAGAAAATACAAAATCTTTTATCTTAGCTGTTTGGACTACTATTATTTTGGTTTAGACTCCTACTGTGAGGGAAAAAGAAGACCTGGCAGCTATTTTAAAAATGAGAAAATGATTGTGTAGTAATGGATACAAAGAAGAGTGTGAACACAGGAAGGCAAAAGAAAGGAGGGCAGAGGAAAGATGAGACCCATGCAGGTCCTGCTCCTACTTTTTGCAGAGGGCAACATGCTAATCTCATGCATGGAACTATAATAGATTCACCCTATTGTTCCAGTTCACAGACAGAAGTAAAGGGTCAGCTCTTCAAAGGCGCTAGCTTATGGCATTTACTCTCAAAACATGATTGCTGTTGGGAAGGAGCTAATGATGATGCTACAAGAAGCTCTGAGGACCATCCTGGTACTGCTGAAGATAAGTGGAGGGAGAGCAAATCTAAGCTAGAGCGGACTGGAGATTGTTGTCAATATCATTACTTAATTCTATATCTTGACAAGCTAATGTGTAGCAGACTAATAACAATTTCACGATGTAGCCATGGGTAAGGGTCCACTGATAAATAGGGGCATGACTTTTATTCACCATTGGTTAGGGAGAAACGAAACAATGTATTTTAATAGGAGAAATTCGATCCCATCCTTCATTTCATTTGTTTATGTTTACATGTGGGCATATCCCAGTAAGTTTGCACAGTCTCCAACTCAAGTTTACTTCTTTCAAGTCATACATCACCAAATTTATAATTAATTGTAATAGGGTGTAGTCGGGAGGGAAAATGAGGAGTCTCCTTGGGTATTAGCTTCAGAACCACCGAGTTTATGATTAAAGACATATATTTAAGATAAGCACCAATAGGGGCTGTTGCTGATCCTTTGAGTTGAGTTGACACATTTGGGTAAATCATTCTCTGAATCCAGGCTGAGGGGCTCGAGTCCTCTGTTCCTTAGAGAATAAGCAAGTTAAAGGATGACCTTTCAAGAGAAGGAAGTTTAATGTATTGATGTATAAGCAACTTCAACCTCCTGCCTTCCCCATCCTAATTTACAGTCTTCTCTGACTGGTTTATAGGAGTCTTCAAAAAATGTGATTAGTTGTACTTGAAAGAAACTTACAGGAGTTTCAGGGCAATGATGTGTCAGCTATAAACTCATTCAGCTAATCTGAGGGGAAAGTTTTAGAGTAGGAAAGAGCCAGATCGAGAGGGGCTGAGTTGTGAAACATGCTACAAAGTGCATTTCTTCCTAAAAAGCCCTCAAATACTAGCATTTTTGATCATGTGAAGGAAAGAATGTCACGGCGGGCCAATGAAAAAGATTAAACATCCGTATCAAACAACAGCAACCATAAAACCATGTGCTCACTGGAATTCTTCAAACCCAAAGATCCCTTCTCTAATCAAAATTAGGAAAACAGTTCATACGTTTTCAAATAGAAGAAGGAAAATGGTTGCATCCTTAGATGGAGAAAAAGGGCGGTTGGCAGAGGCAGCCATATTTGATGTAGCCACATGAGCTCAGGGGACCACAGGCAAAAGTAGTCAGACTGAACCTGAAGCCTGCTGCTGACTCGTGAGTCACGTCTAAGAACACTAATTGAATGGAAATCATCTCCGCTCATTAAATCATTCAGTTGCTCTTTCTGCCTATACTTGCCAACATCCATCTTGTTACTCGCAGGACACTCAGGGAAGTGCAGTGATAGAGAAGCTCTTTCCTTATCTCAATACTAGAGTTGTAGATCAAACTACCAAAAATCCTAGTAATGAGCCAAGAATTGATTTGGAACATTGAGAAGCTTCTCCTGTATGGTGTCTGTGATCCTCAGCCAGAGACTCAAGACTTGGGGCTACAATTCTCTGCTGTTTGTTTGTTCATGTGTTAATGATTGATGGCAGATGTCAGGAGAGGGATTGACTGAAACTCCTACATATGATCTCATAACATGGTCTGGATTTCCTCACAGTGTGATGATTGAGCTCCAGGTGGAACACTGAAGTAGAAGCCAGATAGAAGCTGTGTCTTTTATGACCCAGCCTCAGGACTAATATAGCATAAATTTCACTGTACTCCATTGGTCAGGATGCTCACGTGCCTGGCTGAAGTTTAATTGCCAGAAACATTAGCTGCTAGTATCAGAAAAAGTAATTGTAGTCATATAACAAAAAGTATATATACATTTATTTAAAAATATACATACATGACATCATTTTACAAAATTATAACTAAATTTGATAAGCATTAAGAATTACTACAGATGTCTTAGTTACTTTCCTTTTGCTGTGATAAAACATGTACCATTGTCAACCTTGTAAAAGAAATATTTAATTTGGCTTATGGTTTCAGAGAGTTAGATTCTAAAATGGTGAAGGGAAAGAAAAACTGAGAATTCACATCTGGATCTATAACCACAATGCAGAGAGAGAGAGACAGAGACAGAGAGAGACAGAGAGACAGAGACAGAGAGACAGAGGCAGAGAGAGACAGAGAGAGAGACAGAGACAGAGAGACAGAGGCAGAGAGAGACAGAGAGACAGAGACAGAGACAGAGACAGGGAGAACTAGAAATGGCTCAAGGCACACACAGTGGAACATATCCAACAAAGCCTTCTAATTCTTCCCAAATAGTTTTACTACCTGGGGACCAAGTATTGAATTGTAGGAGTCTATGGGAGCCTTTGGCATTCAAATCATCACACGTCACTAAATAAAAAGTGAAAGCATTGTTTGTAATTATTTTGTATGTGATGACCCAAGGAATCATTTCATTAAAAACATATTAATAAAAAGTGTAAGTGTTGCATATTCCCTTCCCTTCTCTCCATTTCTTGGTGAATATATTATTATCTTTATCATTCTACCTTAATAATTTTTTTTCTTAAAATTGGGACACAGTGGGCGAGTAATTCAAAAATTTTATAAAACAAACTAGATAACACTACAGAGGATACATTTTGTCTCAGAATTTCATTTCCATAAGTAAAGGTTAATAAGTAAACAAAGAATAATTGCATGGCAGACCTACTATTTTCTGTTGAATGTTCTGAAACTGAGCAAGTCTTTCTCTGTAAAATAAAAATAAAATTTTAACAAGTGCTTGGAAGATATAATTCACACTCCTGCCAATTTGAGGTGTTCTCCTTACCTTAATCTAACAGGGTAAAAGAAGAATATAAGAAAATAAGGGCTCTCTGTACCAATAAACGTCTCTGAAGGAATTCTTGATATTTCAGCCCTACTCTTTTGGCAAACACTGGTCCAGAATGATAAAAATAAAATTATTGATGTTGGTGGTTTCAGCTAGCCTAACCCAAGTTTCTGGAATCCATGGGGGAGACAACAAAGTTACAGCTTATTAATAACTGTGTTTGCAGTCCACCATTTATCAAAGGCTGGGCCCTTCTCACCCTGGTTATTTAACTTATTTTTATTTTTATTTTTCATGACTTATGATCACTGGAAGATGCAGTGAGCAGTAAAAGGCCTTGACTAGTTGGCTTCTATATAAAGCCTAAGGATTCCCATTATCTTATTACCATTCCCCACATGCTGGCAGAATTGACTCCTTGCTTTCACACTGTGGCATGACTAATGTTCCTGGGCTCTACAGGACCACCCTGAGTCCAGAGCCCCCAGGCAGACTAGCACTTTTTAGTATGCTGGTATCTAAGTTCTCTAACATTCAGTTCCGAAATAATTATTCTCGCCTGCTGGGCCAAGTGCTATAGTAGGCACCAGGAGGTTCAGAGAGGAGACCTAGACATCCCCAGCTAACAGAGAAAAGCATTTGGCAATGGCTATTTTACCCCTAAAGCCTTAGGTGTTTGCTTAGCAACCCTATTATCTTGTTGCTAGAATATTTGGAAAATTCTACTTGCGAGAGGTTTTCCCAGCAGAAATAATAACCCCAAGAACAAATAAAATTTTACAATGCTGTTTTTCATTCTCTCTCTCTCTCTCTCTCTCTCTCTCTCTCTCTCTCTCTCTCTCTGTGTGTGTGTGTGTGTGTGTGTGTGTGTGTGTGTGTCTGTGTGTGTGTGTGTGTGTGTGTGTGTTCAATATTGAGCAAGGTTGCAGAAGTTAGGGGAAAATAAGAGTCATGTATGTCTCTTCAGAGAATTCAGGCTATGGCCTTTACCTAGCACACTTAGGATGTTGAACATAAGTGCCTTTCTAGGCGTGGGGCAACATTAACATACCTCTTTCTTTCTCCACAGTCAGCTACAGTGAAGCTGTCAAAACCAGTGGCCCTGTGGACCCAGCAGGATGTCTGCAAGTGGCTGAAGAAACACTGTCCAAATCAGTATCAGATCTACAGTGAGTCATTCAAGCAGCATGACATAACTGGTAAAGTCTGCAGTATCCAAGGCTCCTCTCGTTCCATTCCCCTCCCCTCCCATCACAATGGCCGTTCTCTACCCGTACACAAAAATCTTCCTGCGGAAGTTTCCTGGTATAACTTTTCTTTAAAATAGGTAATAAATTCCAGAAGGCATGAACCATGATTTGAATGAATCAGGTAGTTAGTGGATGAAAGTAGGTTTTGAATATTTAATGCAAGTATATGGGGCAGACAGAGTTGGTGGATCCTAGAGTAAACAAGAATGCCTCAGTCCTGGTGAAGAGAGAAAGTCGTTCAGGTCAACTCGGTTGGGGATTTTGTGAAGATGCAGAGTTCCTCTGTGGGAGAATCTTTCCCTTTTTTCTCTCATTAGACCAAGCAGATTGACTTTTCTGACTGATTAGCTACACGTGTGTAACTGATTATGTGAGAGAGTCAATAGTAGAAAGTCACTTTCCCTGCCAAACCAAGCATATCCTGTCACACAAAGTGAGGCCCACTCTGCTTGGTCCCAAACCAAGGGTGTCTAAGTTTGTAAAGTGAAATTGTCACTAAGATAAACACGTTTAAATCACATAGTGAAACTACTTTTCTATCACAGATATGAAAACCTTCCACTGAAGAGATAAAGAAGGATTTGAAATCAGAAAAGCAGGATGGTAGAATTGCTGCAGAGGCCTTTGCTATCACTCCTCTTGGCAGGAGATGGCATGGGTGAGGAAGTGAATATACCCACCCTCATGCCCACCACTACAGCAGGAGGAACATATCTGGACTTCACTTGCGACTCTGCTGTCTGGAGCAGATCTCACACCTCCCTAGATAAAATTTGGAGGGGGGTTATCAGAGTAAATTCAATGGCACCCCTGAGCCATAGAGAAACAAGTGTGAGGAATATCAGATATAGGGGAGAGTGTCATCAAGAGCAGCCCCCATCATGGCTATCTTACATACTTCACTCATTAAGGAAGGCTATCATGGAAACAGGGTTCTAGACTCTCAAGATTTTTGAAACTGTATATCTGGATCACTTTAGAGTCTTACTATTTAAGTAACGAGTAATTACACAATAAACATGTCCAGATATTGCTCAAGCTGATTTAACAAAGGGTGAAATCCTAACTCAAAAAGAGTCATTTACTGTATATCCCCAAACCACTGCTAATGGCCCTTTAGAATGAAATTCCTAGAATCCTAAAGGAAGTGAGGACACATAGCGTTGAAGTGTCTAGACTTGATATCCTATCCTTTGTCTTAAAGTATACCTATAAGAAAAGCCCACAGAGGGTCTGTTGATCCATGCCAAGAGTGATCAGTCTATTAGCATCCATTTGCTTGGTAATAGTTATCTCTATCAGATAATGGCTGTTTATTGTTCCTTAACTCCTGCAAGATGGTAATGGTACTGCCTCTTCACAATCTTACTGGAGAGTGGAGGTCTCACTTATTAATTGTGGGAATTATGGCATGCCCCCAGGAGACAGATGAGTCTCATAAAGGCTTATACAGGGAAGATGAACAGTACCCTCAGAGTGAATGACCTTAGCGTTGAGGAAGTAACCAAGTGCTCAGCCAAGTGCCCTGAAAAAAGGAATGGGAACTAGGTGTGTGTCGTACGGCTGCCACGGTGCTCTGCGGAGCTTCTTTGGTATCCACAAAACACCCATTGTGTCAGTAAACTACCACAGGGCTGAGTAAGGTAAAACTGCTTACTCCAGCAAAGAAGTCAACCTCATGTCTTTACCCCCAAGATAAAGATAGTCTTAAAATATCAGAGTTGGGGAAATCAAATGGTATAAATAAGCCACCACGCCAACCACTCTACCTGCAAAACTGTGTTATTTATGTCAAGTCTTATCTAGAGGAGTTCTAAACATTTTTAAGGAAGTTCTCTGACTTCTAAGACCATCCTGTTTTCTGGAAGGCAAAGAAAGCAGGGAATTATTTGGATACTTGGAGGTAACAGCGAAAATGATTTCAGATTAATGTTTGGTCCACAGCTTTTTGTTATTCGCCTCTTGAAAGCCACAGAACACCATCCTCACCCCCTTGAACTCCAACTTTTGCTCCTTTGGATGAGTGTGGTTCCTAAATCATCCCAAGTCCTACATGTCCAGAAACTAACTTCCACAGTTGGGGCAGGATCAGCCTCCTTGATGGTAGAAGTTATTGGAATCCCAGTGCCTTTGGAGCCATGATGATAATCAGGGAAGAGACACTCATAAAAACTTACTGTGGGAGGAGAAACTGTGTGAGGGGGCACTGGGAAGAGAGAGTGGACTGATATTGAAACATAAAGTGAATAAATAAATCAATGAAAAAATTAGATGGGGCCAGGAGCATCGCTAAGTTGGTAGAGTGACTGTCTCGGCAATACAGAGGCCTGCTTTTGGTCCCCAGCACCACAAAAACCAAGTGTGGTTTCACACATTTATAATCTTATGACTCGGGAGGTAGAAATGGTAAAGTTAGAGGTTGGAGGTTATCCATAACTATTTAATGAGTTACAGGCTAGCCTGGGATACATGAGGCCCTGCATCAAAACAAAACAACAACAACAAACAAACAAACAAACAAAAACCATATAATGTCATGGCAACCCTCAAGAGCCTGTGCAGCCAGTAGCCTGCCTTGGGGAGGTGACAGAAGCTGTTGCAGGAACAGGTCAAAGCACAGAGATGCAGCATTACCTTGTGATTTTTTTGCAAGTTGCTCATTGAACTGCAGTTTGCTTCACTTTTATACAAGGGAGGTGGTTCCAGTACCTCCCTTGTGGTGCTATTGAGAAGGGTGACCACAGGACACATACAATTAAAGTATGGACTGGTGCAGTTTTTCTGCGTGCTGTTCTGATGTCAGAGAAAACAGACTGAACATATGAGTCGTATTGAATTCATTGAGCTCTATTATCCTGCACACTGCGAAAGGAGTGCCCAAAGGGAAACAAAATAGTCAGGCCGGGTACACACACTCTACTAATCTTAAAAGCTATGAAAGAGATTATTTACCTGTCTGCTGAAGGAGGCTGTTTATTTATTTTTCTTAAAAGAAGGATAAACGGTTTCTTGTTCATTGAGGGAGCATGTCCTATCAATGTAACATATGAACACCCCTTGATTTCGAGCGAGGTAGCCAGTCCAGTGATGTTAACCAAAATGAGCATTTTCTGAGTCAAATCCTCCTAGATGTACCTCACCCCAACCTTGAAGGCACGGTAACTGCATGATGTTACACGAGCTAGACCCCATTGGTAGCGTGAGAATGATGTTTAACTGAAAGGGTCACTGGGAAGATTAAATGGGGTGATATGTGTGAAAGGCCAAACTTAATGCAGAGAAATAGTGAGCATTCATCCATTTATCAGAAATTTATCGAGCATTTACCACTCAGAGGGCTTAAAAAATAAGTTAATAAGGTAATTGGTGATCCATGGGGGTAGGGGTGGGGGGCAGTCTGTGCCCTTAAAATACTGTCACACCATTTGCATTATCTGATTCTGACTGTAGAGAGATATTTTGCAGTTCTGGGCTGTAAATAGTAGTGCACTAACTTCCCACTTTTGTCTGCACTTTGCATTGGTTATTAATTTTAATTACTAATCTGATATCACTTACTAATGATCAACAGTCCTCTGAAAACATTTAGTGGAAAATTCTGTGTTTTCAAGCAATCACATTCATCTCACTGTTAGTGCACTGTATTGTTTTACTGCTTATTGACAATCTCTTCTTCCCCCCGTTTCTAAGTTCAGCTTTCTCACATACCCACAAAGGAAAATACATGATATATTTAGGGCTCAGGAGGGAAGACCTTGAAATATTGTCCCTGGAGAAAAAGAAGGGGATTTTGCTAGAACAAACTTTTTAACGGTTTACATGTGTATTATGTCCCACAGAGGTTTGCTTGGCTTGCCAGCCTCTGTGGAAACGTGGCCTTGCATCTGCATTGATTTCACATATTCCAATTTGCAATTGGGTCTGCTGTTGGGTTTTCTTTTAAATTAATTTATCAGCTTACCAGTTTCCTCAGTCATGAATCAAATAAAAATCTTAAACACATACTAATTTTAGTATGAAGGAAAGATTTAAACTTTTTTAAATAAGATCCCACCCAGTGGCCCAAGTTCATCTCGAGCTTGTTAGGTAGACATACCTGGCCTCAGGCTTACAGCCTCGCTTCTCCCTCCGTCTCTGAGTGCTGGAATTACAGGAGGGTGCCATTATGCTCATCTTGGTTTTTAATGCTCGGACTGAAAATTGCACAGAACTTCTTGAGTTCTTTATATATTTTGGCTATAAGCCTTCTATTGGATGAAGGGCGGGAAAAGATCTTTTCCCAATCTGCAGGTTTTGTCCTATTGAAAGTGCCCTTTGCCTTACAGAAGCTTTTCAATTTTATGAGGTCTCATTTGTCCATTGTGATCCTAAAACATGAGTCATTGGTGTTTTGTTTAGGAAAATTTCCCCTGTGCCAACATGTTCAAAGCTCTTCCCCACTTTCTCTTCTATTAGATTCAGTGAATCTGGTTTTATGTGGAGGTCCTTGATACACTTGGACTTGAGTTTGTACAGGGAGATAAGAATAGATCGATTTCTGTTCTTCTACATGCTGACTGTCAGTTGAAAACGCTGTCCTTTTTCCACTGGATGTTTTGGCTTCTTTGTCAAAGGTCAAGTGACTATAGGTGAGTGGGTTCATTTCTAGGTCTTCAGTTCTATTCCACTGATCTCTCCACCTGTCTCTGTACCAATACCATGCAGTTTTTATCATGATTGCTCTGTAGTACAGCTTGAGGTCAGGGATGGGTGATTCCCCCAGAAGTCCTTTTATTGTTAAGAAGAGTTTTTGCTATCCTGGGTTTTTCTTATTTCAGATGAATTTGAGAATTAGTCTTTATATCTCTTTGAAGAATTGAGTTGGGATTTTGATGGGGATTGCATTGACTCTGTAGATTGCTTTTGGTAAGATGGCCATTTTTTATTATGATAATCCTGCTGGTCCATGTGTATGGAAGATCTTTCCATCTTCAGAGTTCTTTGATTTCTTTCTTCAGTGATTTGAAGTTCTTGTCATGTAGATCTTCCACTTGCTTGGTTAGAGTCACACTGAGGTATTTTATACTATTTGGCACTGTTGTGAAGGGTGTCATTTCCCTAATTTCTTTCTCAACCCACTTATCCTTTGAGTAGAGGAAAGCTACTGATTTGTTAGCGTTAATGTCCAATCCAGCCTGTTTGCTGAAGTTGTTTAACAGCTTCAGGAGTTCTCTGGTAGAATTGGAGGGAGGGGTGCTTATGTGCTTATGTACACTATCATACCATCTGCAAATAGTGATATCTTTACTTCTTCCTTTCCAATTTGTATCCCTTTGATCTCCTTTTGTTGTCTAATTGCTCTGGCTAGAACACTGAATACTAGAATGAATAAACAAGGGGAGAGAGGGCAGCAATGTCTTGTTGCTAACTTTAGTGAAGTTAGACTCCATAGAACTAAATACCCCAAATAATAATGAGGAAGGCCTTGTTGGACACCAGTGGAAAGAGAAGTCCTTGGTCCTGCCAAGGTTGGACCTCCAGGTAGGGGAATGTTGGGTGGGGTTGGGGTGGGGGAGGGGCGGGAAGGAGGATGGATGGGGAGAGAAACACCTTTATAGAAGGAGGGGAGGGGAATGGGATAGAGGGCTTATGTCCGGGAAGCCGGGATAGGGGCTAACATTTGAAATGTAAATCTAATAAAAAAAAAATTAAGAAATCTAATTAAAAAAAAGAAAGAAAGGCACAGGAGCAAAGAAACAAAAACAAACAACATAAAACACAACAAAAGCCCTACAATTTCACATATATAGATTTTATATATGCATGGGTGTTTTGCCTACACATATAAATGTGCACCAAGTGTACCAAGTGTGACCACCAAGGTCAACGAGAGTGAAAGAGAAGTGTGCCAGCCAGTTGTGAGCTGAAAACTGAATCTAGGCCTTCTTCACCAACAGCCAGTGCTCTTAGCTACTGAGCCATCTCTCTAGTGCTCCCTTCTCCCCAATATATTTTTCAAATAAAAGAACAATGTGTCTCAAAAAATGGGGTAAAGAAGTAAACAAAGAATTCTCAACTGAAGAATAGCGGAGAGGCACTTAAAGAAATATTCAACATCCAAATCAAAATAACCCTGAGATTCTACCTCACACCAATCAGAATATCGAAGATCAAAAACACAGGTGACATCAGATGCTGGAGAGGATGTGGGGAAAGAGGAACATACCTCCATTGCTCCACTGGTAAAACCACTTTGGAAATTAATCTGGCATTTCCTGAGAATATTGGAAATATTTTTACCTAAAGACCAAGCTAGTGGGCATAAACCCAAAAGATGATCCAACATATAGCAAAGACATATGCTGCACTATGTTCATAGCAGCCTTATTTATATTAGCCAGAAGCTGGGGACAACACAAATGTCCCTCAACAGAAGAATGAATACATAAAATGTGGTACATTTACACAATGGAGTACTACTCAGCTATTAAAAACAATGACTTCATGAAATTTCCAGGCAAATGGATGGAACTAGACAATTTCATCCTCAGTGAGGTAACGCAGACACAAAAGAACACACATAGTATGTACTCACTGAAAAGTAGATATTAGCCCAAAAATTCGGAATACCCACAATACAACCCACAAATCATGTGGAGCTTAAGAAGAAGGAAGACCGAAGTGTGGATGCTTCAATCCTACATAGAAGGGGGAACAAAATAATCACAGGAGGAGGAGGGAAGGAGGGTCCTGAAAGAGAGACAGAAGGGAAGAGAAAAAGGGGGATGGGGTGGGGACAGGATCTGGTATTGGAAGAGACAGGAGAGAAATACAGAGTGTCAGGGAATTGAATAAAAATATGTAGTAGTGGGGGGAGGGGGGACTGGGAGAAGTCATTAGAAAGTCCCAGACACCAGGGAATCAAGTGGCTCCCAGGACCCAACAGGGATGACATTAGCTGAAATATCCAGCAAAGGGGGAGCTAGAAGCTGTAGCGACCACCTCCAGTAGATAGGCACGGCCCCACTGGAGGGGTGGGGCCACCCACCGGTCTCAAAAATATTAACCCAGAAATGTTCCTGTCCAAAGGAAAGACAAGAGACAAAAAAATAGGATAAAGGCTGAAAGAAAGGCCATCCAGAGATCTCCCCACCTATGGATCCATCCATCTGCAGACAGCAAACCTTATACTATTGCTGATGCCAAGAAGCGATTGCTGACAGGAGCCTGGTGTGGCTGTTCTCTGAGAGGTTCTACCAATGCCTGACCCATATAGATCCAGATACTCACAGCCAACTATTGGACTGAGACCTGGGACTCCAGTGGAAGAGCTAGGAGAAAGACTGAAGGAGGTGACAGGGATTACAACCCTATAAGAAAAACAGTATCAACTAAGGGATCACCCAGAGCTCCCAGTGACTAAACCACAAGCCAAAGAGTATAAGTGGAGGGATCCATGGATCCAGATACATATGTAGCAAAGGATGGCCTTATCTGACATCAGTGGGACAGGAGGCCCTTGGTCCTATGAAGATTTGATGCTCCAGGTTAGGAGGACATTAGAGTGGTGAGATGAGAGTGGATAGGTGGGTGGAGGAGTACACTCACAGAGGCAAAGGGGAGAAGGGAGAAGAGGGAAAAGATGAGGGGTGTGGAGAGGTAACTGGGAAGGGATATCATTTGAAATGTAAAAAAATAAAATGATGAATAAAAATAGATAAATAAAATTAAAAAGTAAGAAAAAATATTACACATAACCTTAAAATAATATTGTATTTATACTTTTATGAACAATTCCACTGTTTTGAGATTTTTCTTATTGTTTCAAGGAAACTCTAACTGGATTTTCAGCTAAGCTGAAAAATCTAAGAAAAGGTATCTTTTAACCCACCGGTGTTTTAAAGCTTTTATAAATTTTCTATTAGGATTCCCGATAATTCTGTTGTGCTAAGAAAGCAGCTGCTATGTTGTGACAGATGTGCTTAATCAGACGAGAAGTGACTTGTGTTAATTCCCTGTAGAAACGTTCTTTAGAAGAAATAAGATGGTTAGAACACTGGAGAGACATTAGGATATATAGATTGAAATCATCAGATTAAGCTTAACGGGGGAAAAAATCACGTATTTTTCTCTGCTTGCAAGATTCTTTCTATAGCTTCTTTGGCCTGGTTTGGAATGCTAATGAAGAGGCTCTATTGGGACCCGGTGTAAGCTCACAGGCAGCTTTCAGATTCTCTTTTATGCACAGTTAAGAATCTTTTCAGGTTGGAGGAGATTTCAGCCCCTGACTGTGTCTAGTATTCTGATAGTAGTGGCTAAGTCACTTCAATTTCTCTGGCTTCAAACCCAGTATCAGTGAGGGCTCTTTCCCCTGCCAACCTTGAAGACTTAATTTCATGGGCAAAGCACTTGCAGCTACCCATAATATAAAATATTTTTAAAAGCTACCTTGAATATGTATGGAGGGTTTCTGGGGTCTATCTAGTTCATGCAACAGCAATGCATTTCTTTACGTTACTGCAGGAATAGAGAACCTTTGAGTATCCCTTGCAGATGTTTCTTATTGATTTTTACTATTTATCAATGGTCTTCCACATAATAGATCAATTCCTTTAAATATTGGGATATGGGGGTAGTGGAAGGGCTTCTACCTTAACCTTTCCTCTCAGTTAAAAGTATCCCAACTGAGGATAAGGGTTAACACAGAAATACAAAACTGTTCAAGGTACAGAGAATAAACATCAGTGAACACAAACTGGGGAACATCTGTAAAAAACCCCCTCTTCAAGACTCAGTGACCCTCACTGAGGAAATGGCTGAAAGATCTTAAGAACCAGAGGTTGGCAAAGATCAGAATGAAACAGTGTTTTCTGAGCCTGACAGGAGGAACACTTGCACTGATGCGCTCACAGCCGCTGTGCTTGTCTGCGTAAGACCCAGATAAGAGAAAGCTACTCAACATCCTCACATGGACAAGGACAAGGACCCATGAACCCTCACCCCTGAGCAAACTGCTATGGATCGGTGCATTCCAGAGTAGGAAGAGTCGGTTTTCTTTAAGACTGTGACTCCTGGTAGTCAACCACATTCCAATGGATGGCCCCAAACCCAGTAGTATATGGACAGTGCAGATTGGAGTTGATGGATTCTTTTTAACTCCATTTGGAATGGTATGGAGTTGTGGACAGATCTGTAAGAAATTAGCAGAGGGAGTTAGAGATGAATATGACCAGGCTACAGGATATGAAATTCTCAGAGAATCAAGAAAATATTTTAAAGTAGGCTAGTGATATTCATGTCCCTAAAATTTGACAGCTCTGCTTATACTATGGAGTAAAGAGAAACCACTTTATATTTTTATTGGATATTTTTTTATTTACATTTCAAGGCTGGAGAGATGGCTCAGCCGTTAAAGGCTAGGCTCACAACCAAAAATATTAGAGACCCCACTTTCTATTTATCGACCCTTTTGAATGTGACTCCATGTATTTGCTAGCGTCATCCTATCTGGTACTGGTTTTTCTGAGCTCTTCTCCCTCTTCATCCTTATGCAATTGTCTTCCTTTGTTATGGGTAATTCCCCGTAAGTGTGTGGTTTACAAGTGTCAAAGGAAGTGGAGTCATAGCTTAGGTGGTGCATCAATGAGAACAGTGTTTATTATATTCTCCAGTGTAAGTACACCCAGTATAACGACACAGATGTGGTAATAGTTGACTATACCGCTGCGTGTTTCTCATTTCACTGCCCTTCCTCAGGATCTTCTGGTCTGTTTGTCTGTACCTCTGTGTTCTGTGCTGCTTTGTGCTTTCAGTGGTTCCTCACTCATTTCATTGCATCTGCATAGTAAAGTGCCAGGCTTTAGGGCACGAGTTATCACTTACAATGTTTCAATAATAGCATTTATTTTTAGTCTTAATTCTTTTAAACAGAAAGCTTGCTGTATCTTTATTCACTGACCTTTCAAAAATTCTAAGCTTCCTTAAACCAAGAGTACTGGGTTTTCTTGATTTGGAGGTTATAATAGAGTCCTCAAGTTGGAAAAGACATTCAATGCCATCCAAAGTTTGTTGAGCCAATGGGGAAAAAATCTCTTTTCATGAGACAGGGACCCAGAAATTGTGAAAACAGATATCAAAATATTGACATTATCTCTAATACTTTTTATTGACTGCCATTTGGATCTTAAGATAAATGAATTACTAAGCTGATTTTTTTTCCCCTCAAAATCAGGCCTCTCATCACTGGCATTCAGTTCATGGCAGAAAGGAGATTACCTCAAGGCACACCCCAGGACAGAATGTGGTGTGCTACTCTAAGCACATGCCAGCTAGATAGCAGGAAAAGGCTGGAAACATTAGTCAGGGAGTCTCTCATCATCAAAGTAGAGATGGATGTCCTTCAAACCATCCATCCAGGTAACTCCCAGCCTCTTCCCTCCCACTCTCCATAGTGGATGACCAACCTGTCATCATTGTAGTAGTTCTGATCATGGTAGCTGCAGAATTTGATTTCTTTAGCGCTGAAGATCCTGGAAACTGCAGGCATGATACCAAGTCTTGGGCTTTGGGTGCCATATCCACTGTACTATACCACACCTGCCTCTACCTGGATAATCCCAGTCTTCTTTCTACCTAAGGTTGAGGTACCACGTGCTATCGAAAACCTTCCATAGGTCTCATTTGCACTGTATACTGCATCCTGAGGCTCTCCAGATAGACTCTATGGCTACAAATGTTTACAGCCAAACACTTTGTACATTACTAACTTCTTGCTCATGTTTAACTGAGACACAATCCTGATCTTGGTTGGGTTTCCAGTTTAGAAACCACGTCTGAAGAAAGCCATGGATGACTGTCTCGCTTACAAATTCTTCTTGATAACTTATCAACCATGGCCTATCTCCCAAGCTATACTTCTTAGTAGACTGTTGATTAGATAGCCCAAAGGCTTCCTCCCAAGCTCCTTGTCTACCTTTTCTTTATTCTTACTAGGATTTGTTGACTGTAGAAACTAGTGGATTTCATAACATTTCATACATGTATATAACAGACAATGATCATCTTCACTCCTCTTTCATCATTACCCAGCTCTCCCTTCCCACAGTTCCCCTTTATCCTCCTAGTGCTGTTCACATGTATGTGCTTTTAGAGATTCCCACTTGCTGTTGGATAACAAGTTGAAGACCTAATCCCTTGGAAATACATTATCCCTCTCTCAGCAGTCACTAATTACCCACAGTCCTTCATCTATATATGAGCCCTTATGAGATTTTTTTTCCCCATTTGCAATGGCACCCAGACCCAGAAAGACAAACACAAGTTCTCTTTTACTTGTAGCTCCAAGCTCGAAAGTCTTTTGATGCGATTGTATAACCCGAAGTAACCATGGACACTAACCACGGACCCTCAGCCAGAGCATGACAAATACAGAGGCAAATACTAGCAGCAAACTATTGAACTGAGAACGGGGTTCCCATTGGAGGAGTTAGAGAAGGGTTTGAAAGAGCTGAAAGGGCTTGCAGCCTCATCAGAACAATTCCAACGAACCAGAGCTCCCAGGGACTAAACCACTCCCCAAAGACTACAATGGACAGACCATTGGCTCCAGTTGCAAATGTAGCAGAGGATGGCCTTGTTGGGCACCAATGGGAGCAGAAGCCCTTGGTCCTGCCGAGGCTGGAACCCCCAGTGTAGGGGAAGGTCAGAGCAGGATGGAGGGTGGTTGGGGAGGGGGAAAACCCTCATAGAAAAAGAGGATGGGGGATGGGATAGGGGACTTATGTACAGGAACCAGGAAAGGGAATAACATTTTAAATGTAAAATTAAAATGTACAAAAAAAAAAAAAAAAAAAAAAGAAAGTAAAAAGGGTTGAGATGGAAAGAGAAGGAGCCCTAGAGAGGGCAATGGCAGGTTGCAGTTCTTTCTTTTTTCTTATTAATTTTATTTTTCTTGGATATTTTATGTATTTACATTTCAAATGTTATACCGCCCCCATCTCCCATAGCCCCCTCCATTACCTCCTTCCTCCATGAGGATGCTCCCTCTCCATTATTTCCCTCTTCAAACAATCTTTCTGGCTCTGCTTCAGCCGGGCATGCCTTAGACCCCATAGCCATTGGGGATTATAGCCATATTAGGAAAAAGGAAAAAAACATTATTCTAAAAAGGCAAATGTCCATCAAAGAAGTTAAGAAAGAACAAACTAATGTTGAAAATGTATACACAAGAAAAAAAATTTACAAAGATATTAGTGCTTTGAAAAGGTAGAAAAATCGACAAATGCCTAACTAGACTAAACAATAAAAAATACAATTATCCAAAGAGTGATTTATCCCTAAAATTTCTTTACCCTAGAAGATAATTTAATGATTACGTAGTGAAGTAAATGTGCTATTATTATATATTATAGAATATGCTTATTCTAGTATATTTAGTAGCATATGAGAAATGTGCACACACGTTTATGCTAATACATGTAGTAACATATAGGAAATGTGCAAATTTCCCCAAAACTCTTAAGTTAAACCTGACTCAATAAAGAGAAACAACGTAAGTAGTCACATATTTCTTAATAAATTGAATTTGTGCTTAGAACATTTCCCCAAAAAAAAAAAAAAAAAAAAAAAAAAGATCTCTAAACCTAGAAAGTTCTTTCAGCAAAGTCAAATAGTTGGTAATACTAAATATTCCCAAATCACTCCAGGAAGTACAAGGAGAGGGAGGCCCTTTGATTCTAAGAATACCCATTACCACAAGAAAATGGTATAAGGTGCAGGCTATATTAATATATGTAATCATATAATCAATATAAATCTAAAAATTGTTGACAAGATGTTAATTCAGTCTTGCCTATAGAAAACATCATACAGCTATACATAGATGTCATAGTCCACAGGGAAAAGAGCTACAAAGAAATATCAGATTTCTAAGGTTAGGGAAGTAAGCTTGAAGGAGTCAGTATTAAAGCTCTACTCCTGTAGAATGGGTAGAAATGCCATTTTCCTCTTTCTGTTTTCCCTCTATTTTGCTTGATTGTTCAAGATCTCACAATGCTTCTCAAAGAATCAAATATACTTTCATCGCAATAAGTGTAGCATTAAAAAAAAAGAAAAGAAAGAAAGAAAGAAAAGAAAAGAAAAAAGGTATCACAATAAGCCTTTAGATAATAGTTAAAATAGATATTTTTTCTTCTATAACTCAGAGCAAAAGAAATACAGTTATTCTTCCCTTCTACTAAATTTATACTAGTGATCATGAATGGGAAATAAAATAAGTAAAAGAATTAAAGGCACAAGGATTATAAAGACAGAAGTAAAACTGTATTATTTCCCTGGTGATACCTTATTAGTAACATTTAAGGACATAAATATTGACATTATCAAGGATATAAGTGAGAGAAAAATCTCACAAGAACTAATAATTTGATTTAAGAAACATGCAGAAAAAAAGATTAACATAAAAATTAATAGAATATACAGGACTATTTAGAAAAATTGAAAGTCTGAATAAATAGTAACATATACCACATTTGTGCATTAAAATTCTCAAAATTAAAACAATGTCTACTTATAAAAGGAAGGTTCTATTTGGACTTAAGATTCTAAAGAGATTGGGCTGGAGAGATGGCTCAGCAGTTAAGAGCACTGACTGCTCTTCCAGAGGTCCTGAGTTCAAATCCCAGCAACCACATGGTGGCTCACAACCATCTGTAATAGGATCTGATGCTCTTCTCTGGTGTGTCTGAAGACAGCTACATTGTATTTACAAATATTAAATAAATAAATACATCTTTCAAAAAAAAGTTTCCAAAGAGATAAGAGTCAATCACCATCACTTCAGGAAAGTAGACAGGCATGGGGGCTGGAACACCAGACTGAGGCCCATAACTTTTTTTTTTTTTAATTAACTTGAGTATTTCTTATTTACATTTCGAGTGTTATTCCCTTTCCCGGTTTCCGGGCAAACATCCCTAATCCTCCCCCTCCCTTCTTTATGGGTGTTCCCCCATTGCCGCCTCCCCCCAACAATCTAGTTCACTGGGGGTTCAGTCTTAGCAGGACCCAGGGCTTCCCCTTCCACTGGTGCTCTTACTAGGATATTCATTGCTACCTATGAGGTCAGAGTCCAGGGTCAGTCCATGTATAGTCTTTAGGTAGTGGCTTAGTCCCTGGAAGCTCTGGTTGCTTGGCATTGTTGTACATATGGGGTCTCAAGCCCCTTCAAGCTCTTCCAGTTCTTTCTCTGATTCCTTGAACGGGGGTCCTATTCTCAGTTCAGTGGTTTGCTGCTGGCATTCGCTCTGTATTTGCTGTATTCTGGCTGTGTCTCTCAGGAGCGATCTACATCCGGCTCCTGTCGAGGCCCATAACTTTTTTGTTTAACTTTTTATTGGGTCTTTGTGAATTTCACACCATGTACTCCAATCTCAGTCATCTCTATTTCCCTTCACATCTGCCCTCCACCCTCGCAGCCTATGACCCCAACAGAGAAAAAAGATCTCATTGTGGAAGCTGCAGTGCATCACAGTGTGTTCCACAGTATTCCTTTTGTCTACACTTCTTCATTGCAAGTGTTCGTTGTAATGATGCCATGGTCCGGTATGATGCCTGTGCCTTCTGCTATTCTAATAAGACAGGAACTGTGCTGGGACTTCTCTGGGATATCCTGTTGTTACCCTGTGTCATGAACATCCTGTAGTTTTAGGTTTGTAAGACTGGCCTCTGTATGCTCCCCACCAGTTCATCCATGGGATAGATGTTGGGGTAGGCCAATTCAGAGCCCTGGGTCTGGTCCTGAGAGGTATCTGAGCTGATCAGCCCATCACCTCCCTCACTCTCATGCCCTTCAGGTCAACTCACCACAGTTCCCCAGCAACCCCAGAAACCATGACCAGTTCTACCCTGCTACCCTGATGAAGTGCTAGGCCTGTTCTCCCACATGTTGTAGCGGTGAGGAAAATAGCCAACTCTCACACCTGCCATAGATGCCAAGGGACAAGAGTAGGAAGGAAGGTGTCTCTCCCTCATTCATGCCATTGCACATCAGACAAGAGGCAGAAAGAGTCCTCCTGTGCTCACACCCTCAGAGCCGGCTCACCTGCCACCCCCGATCCAGGGCCAGCTATACTATGCAGCTCAGGGAAGGTACAGTGTCTGCTCTTCCAAATGTTGTAGCAGATGAGGGAGAGAGCTCACATTTGAAACCATAAGAAGCACCTCATAGGTAGCAATGAATATCCTAGTAAGAGCACCAGTGGAAGGGGAAGCCCTTGGTCCTGCTAAGACTGAACCCCCAGTGAACTAGATTGTTGGGGGGAGGGCAGCAATGGGGGGTGGATGGGGAGGGGAACACCCATAAAGAAGGGGACGGGGAGGGATTAGAGGGATGTTTGCCGGAAACCGGAAAGGGAATAACACTCGAAAATGTAAATAAGAAATACTCAAGTTAATAAAAAAAAAAGAAGAAGAAGAAGCAGAGATAAGGTACTGGGGATGGCACGAAGGTTTGAAACCATAGGAGACACACTTGTGGCAAGGTCACACTCCCTAAACCTGCACAAACAGTGCTGGCAACAAGTGATGAAACATGCAAAACTCTGAGCCTATGGGGAACATGTGAATCCAAATAACCGCACTGTCTATAAATAAATAAATAAATAAATAAATAAATAAATAAATAAATAAATAAATAAATAAATAAAAGTAGAAAGTGAGAAGACACCTACTGTAAACCCCTGGCCTCCGTGTGTGCTTATATGTATACATGCACTAACACATAGAGTCACATAAACACAAATGATATCAAAGTCATTGTAAGAAAGGCTGATTTTGTTAATAAGTGGTATTAGAAAAACTATAAGTAAACTTCAACCCCTCTCATAATACCTAAATGTAAATCCTAAATCTATAAAATTCCTAGAAAACTAACAAGAGAGAAAAAATCTTTATAACCTTGGAGAAAGATGCAGATTCACTAGCAAGTCCCCCAAAGCACAACTTGAGGAGAAATTGACAAATTTATCAACGTTAGACCTCCTGTTCTTCCAAACATTCATCAAGGCAGTGAAAAGGCCAAGTCACACACAAGAAGGAAGTATTTTGTAAAGAGTACTTACAATTCAATTCATGAGACGGCACAGATGGGAAGGCCGTTTGAAGAGAGGAAGTGGACCAGGTGAGGGCACAGGGATGGGAGAGGGACAGGGAAAGGGGAGACAGAACAAAGTAGAATGACGTGTGTGCATGAAAGTGCCAGAGGGAAGCCATCCCTTTGTGTGCTTAGTTTAAAATTTTAATTTCAATTTTTTTCCTGTCAAAAAAGTGCTTATAGACAGAATACATAAGTGACATTTTAAATTTAAGAAGGCAAATAAACCATTGACTCTGCACAAAAATATCCCTCCAGAAAGATGACACGTGAATTGACCATAACCAATATTCTGAGAGAAGTGGAAACAAGGCCACATCGAGATGATGCCACCTTACACCTCATATAACGAAAAGTTCGGATAGCAAGAAAGATCGCTGTGGGACTGTGGGTGTCATATAAATGAATCTTTTGTGCATTCTGTGAGTGTAGCTACTACGCTATACTCTACCACATGGATGGGCAGCTTTAGCCTTTTGAAAGTTAATCCCAAACATAAGATGTTGCTTCAATTCCATTCTGAAATATTTCTTCAAGGGCAATGAAAATAATTCTTAATAAATGTTTGGGTCCAGTAATATTTGAAGGAGCTTTATACTTATAATAGCTAAACAGTCATGCCAACCCTATGCCTCCCAAGGAGAAACAGATAAGATATGGTGTAACCACCCTAACACAACTGCTCTGAGAGAAAACCACCTATGAATCATCGTAATAGTTTAAGGACACATTGTGTTGAATGTGGTGAGCTCAACATATACAAAAAAGCACACGACGTGACATTCTAATTGTATGAAATTCCATGACAGAAAAGACTCACCTATGTCTACAATCATCAGGTCAGCAGTTCATGGGGTAGGGAGTAGAGAGGAACAGACTGCAAGAGCAAAGGACTTTTCCACAGTGGTGAAAATATTTTCTATCTATATCAGAAGCTTCAGTTTGCTACTTCAAATATACGGGACTTATGGTATGTGAAAGTTATGCAGACATGAAGTTGGGTTTTTAATATTCATTTATTTTTACTTTATGTATATGAATGTTTTCTCAACATGAATGATACATCCCATGTGTGTGCCTAGTGTCTATATGGGACAGAAGAGGCCATTGGATGCCCTGGTATTGGAGTTACAGATGACAGTGACACTCCATGTGGGTAGTGGGAAACAAACCCTGGTCCTCTGCAAGAGCAGCCAGTTCCCTTTCCTGAGCCATCATTCCAGTCGTCTGTGAAGCTGGTGTTTATGAAAGGATATGCTTCCCTAAAACCTCAAATGGAATACTGATTTAAGAGGGAAAATGACAGTATTATCTTACACACTTCCACCCTGCCTGTAGTGTCACTTATAATCAAATTGAGTGGATATGGATTTTAGATTCATCTCTGCGTAATAAAGTTATTTACAGCAAGATTGAATTTGCAAATCCACTTTGTGCATTTTTTTTGTCCTCTGAAAGGAATCATCTGAAGATACAAAATCATTCTTACAAAGAAAGATATAGTCTTGAGTTTGTGGGATGATAACTACCATCAAAGACCAGCTCTGCCTTCCTGCCCGTCTGTCCATCTGGACATACAGCAGTGCACCCAAGCCTTTTAGGTACCATGGATGAGTTAAATTGCAAGCCATGTTTTCTGGAAAATACAACTGTCACCTTTATAGTTTTAATCTATTAATATTTTTAAATTAAAAAATATTCTCATGTCGTTTTAGAGAGCAGTTTTAAGAAAAAAACAAGATTTAAAACTGTAATAAATTTGGCTTTAAGAAAAACACACATCATTTTTATTTCTCCCGATTTTAATCACAGAGCTCCACCACTAGCACACAGAAACTGCTGCTCCAAGGGGACACATTGATTTTCCAAATGCAAGATCCATTTAATATTAGTAATAATACTTCGCAAGTTGCACTGAAAGTCGTCGCTGCCTGAGCTATTTGTTTCAAGAACAGGGAATCGGTGCTGTATGGAATTGTCCTGCTTTAGAATTTCTCTGATGTGTTTTCATAATAACAGTTGTCTCGAGGTGACTATGTGAAGACTGCTTTGCTGAGCGCTGAGAGAACCTTGTGTGCAGATGCCGTCACTACCTAGCTTAATGCCTGGAATCCACTGGTTAGTTCTGAAGAATAAGTAGCTCTTAACAACCGTGCCTGTTGTTACTGGTAAGGAATGGAGGTGTTCAGTTATGGACAAGCTAGCTGAGCACTTAGCTATCATCACAAACACGCCAGTCTCAGGATGTTGTGAAGATTGGATGGCAAAAATAAGGGAAATGACAAGAAAGATGCCAGGCATATTGTAGAGGTGGTGGTAATCATTACACGGTTTTATCATTATTATTTGATGCAAGGTCTTTCTATGTAGCCCTGGCTCTTCTGGAACTCACTATATAGACCAGGGTGGCCTTGAACTTGTAGAGATCTGCCTATCTCTGCCTCCTAAGTGCTAGTATTAAAGGCATGTGTCACCCTGCCTGATTCTCATTATTATCATCATTGGTCCGTATTTCCTTAACTGATAGGCATTTAATAGGAACTACTGCGCCGTAATAATTGCACTGATAAAGACAGGTGGAATTTGTGCCATCGGTGAGGAAGAAAGCAGGGTGTCACTAGTTCTGCAGTGTTGGTCTCCTATACCTTTGCACAAGAGTAGTCAGAACCACAGAGCTGATTTGCAGCAGAGCACACAGCTTTTCAATGCCTAGACTATGTCCACAGAACTAGGTCACATTGCCCAGGAAGATGAAGACACCCATTCTCATTAAAAGTCTGTAGCTTTATGCATTCAACATTTCTGTTGCTGTGATAGAATACCCTGATCTAGACCAGCATAGGGAAGAAGGAATTTATTCAGGCTTACGGCTTCCAAGAGAGTAGAGTCCATTAGAGCTGGCAAGACATGGTGGCAGAAGAAAGAAGCTGGCCGAGCACATTTCATTTCCACACAAGGAGCAGAGAGAAAGAACAGGAACTGGGGACAGGCCATAAGCCTTCAGTCCTGTCCTTGGTGATATACCTCCTCCGGAAAGGCTCTACACACTAAAGCTTTCATAACCTCATTAACTGGGCACCAAGGGTCCAAATACATAAGCTGCAGGGTGGGGGTGCATTTCTTATTCAAACCATGACAGTGACTGTCCATTTTTAAAGAAGAATATGAAGGTTTTATGAGGATGGTCTTCACTTGCTTAGTCTTCGCACAGATGATCTTGGTTTTTCCATCACTAAGTTATCTATGGTCTCCTATCAGAATGGATAAGATGGTCTAATTTTTAAATGTAATTTATTAATTTTATTATTTTATGTGTATTGAAGTTTTACATGTGTGTATGTCTGTGTGAGGGTATCAGATCCTGGTGTTACAGATAGATGGCTATGAGCTTCCATGTGAGTTCTGGGAATTGCGCTTGGGTCTTCTGGAAGAACAGTTGACCCACTTTCAAGCCCCACTTGGTGCTGTATTAAATACTCCATTAAATAACACCAGGCCCGTGTCCTTTAGTTAAATGTTGAATGTGAGTTTTCTGCCTCCTCTGAGATATTAAATCCATTTTACATGAGGTGCCTTTACTGTCCCCATTTGATTTTTGGGTCATTTCTATTTGATTCTATTTTTTATGCCAGTCACTGTGATAATTACACTGTAGATTTGTTTTCTTTGGGTTTTGCATGTTTTGTAGAAAGTTCTACAGTCAGATCCTTGTTTTCCTCTGTTTTTTGGGTTTGGTTTTGTTGCGGTGGTTGTTGTTGTTATTATAGTTGTTTGTAAATTGAAACACCACATGCTCATTCACATGGAGCCTCACAATACATGGCCAGATCTTCTGTAACTATATCTTACTAGGGTCAGAGATTAGCCATTTGGAGACAGATTAGGCATTGAACCAATGACTTTCTTCCTCTGGGTGTCATCGCTTGTGGTAATAATCTTTATATGTGTTAGTGCTGAGAGACACTAAAGCCCAGATGAGGGAGCTAATTACATTTAAAATCCTATAGAATTGCCATGATGATGTGTTACTGTCTTCAAGGGGTCTTAGGTAGCAGCATTCTAAGGATATTTTGTTGAAACATCTATACATCCCATTGAGATTCTCTTCAATTATTACCTTTAGCATAATGTTGCTGTTAGAATAAGCTTGACACATGGACTGACCCTGGACTCTGGACTCTGACCTCATAGGTAGCAATGAATAACCTAGTAAGAGCACCGTGGAAGGGGAAGCCCTTGGTCCTGCCAAGAGTGAACCCCCAGTGAACGTGATTGTTGGGGGGAGGGCGGTAATGGGGGAAGGATGGGGAGGGGAACACCCATTTAGAAGGGGAGGGGGAGAGGTTAGGGGGATGTTGGCCTGAAAACCGGGAAAGGGAATAACAATCGAAATGTAAATAAGAAATACCCAAGTTAACAAAGATGGAGAAAAAAAAGAATAAGCTTGGCAAGATTTCTAGTTTTGATATTTATGACCAAGTAGAGGAAGACTGGATTGCAGAAGTCTGCAATTTAGTCCATCCTACTGAGTGTTTACTTGATGTGACCTTGACCAAATCTTTCTTAGTCTTGGGCATTCTTTTATTGAAAATGTTATATAATGTATATCACAGAGTTTGAATTGGTTTTCTTATATTTGTCTATATTTGTATGAACTCTACACAAAGGTTTGTGTGAAGAAACCCACTTTTGAATAGTAAAGGACTATTTAAATACATTATTTGTATGTCCGTGCATGTATGTGTTTATATATACATATATACACATGTATTTATACATTCTATGGTTTGGATATGAAATGTTTCCCCCAAAGGTTTATATGCTGGATTCCTGGTCCACAGATGGTGGAGCTACAGAGAGGCAATTAGATCATGACTGCATTTACCTTTCTAATGTGTTAATCCATTGATAAATTCAAGCTATTATAACATGAGGCCTGCGTACCCCTCCCTGAATAGCTTTCCACAGTTGTTGGCTGTTCGAGTATGAGGAGTCATACTCTACAAAGGTATAGCTCTGGGCGAATTTTTCAGGACATAATGCCTCCTACCAGTATCATACAAGAATCCCTAAGTACATGAGAGGCTCCCAAAAATGACATGAAAGTAGGAGGAGCACACATGCTGGAAAGAAGAAAGGATTTAGCAGGACTGAGGGAGAAATAAGAGAGAACAATGGGGAAATAAAGAATAAATATAAAATACATATTAATATCTCCAAGGAAAAATGTGGGGCCTAGGTGGAGGAAGCAGGCTAGTGACAGTGTATCTTTAGAGCATGTACTTAGTTTCTGGCCCTTCTTTGCCTGGTTTGCTGTGCCTACTGTCTACCATGTGGACACACTCCACGTGATCAACCACATACTCTATACTGTAATGTTCCACCACACAGCCATTCATTGTCTCAGAAGCAAAGGGTCAAGGGACCATTATTACCTTTGACTGTGAAGCTGTGAGGTAAAATAAATTTCCCTTCCTTAAGTGATTATTTCCACTATTTTGTCACATCAATTAGAAGGTTCTAGCAGTTTGTGTATAATTTTGTGTGTGTGTTAAAACATGGATTAGTGCTCTGATTAACATTCTTGTACTTCCTAATCAGCTCCAGTTTCCATAGCCCACTGAATTTTTGCTTCATCCAATGCATTTTAATAACACTGATTTCTATAAATGGCTATATATACCAAACACACTTAGTACAGCAAACTCCCAAGACATTTGCCTAGTAGCTCAACATGCAAAGAATTCAGAAAATACTTTCTTAAAGTACCATCATGTTGAAAATCATATACTTTGAATCTACTGAGCGCTTATATGCCAGGTACCCAAGTTAATGTACCATGTATATTGTTAAATTATATATTTACTACAGTGCTGTAATGTAGATATAGTCATTATTCCTATATTACAATTGAGAAAAAGGAAGACATGAGAACTTAGGTAGTTCTTTGGTTTGTTTGCTTTTATGCCATGTATTTCTTTGGTTGCAAAGGCATAATATTAGACTCGGATGTCCAAATCTTCACTTTATATATTTATCTAGTCTACATGGTAGAAGGCAGCATCATAGACGTTCAAGTAAGTAATGTAACATGGAAGTGAGACCTGAAGAAGAACTGAGAAGGAAAGGACATATTTGAAGATGTTAATACGGAACTCCCTTCAGGAGTAACTACATTTCTATTGCATAAGATTTTAGAAGAAAATGCCCTTTAAAATCCAAAATTCTGTGCAATATCTCTCAGAGAATTTGAAAAGAAAATATGAAGCTACTTCAGCTCACCACTCTCTGTTGCCTCAGATTCTGCCCCTTCCCATGCTGTGACCAAAGGCATTTGGGTTTCTGAGCCTTAAGGTGAGAAATATAAGCAGAGAAGGTAAATTGGAGGAGCCAGTGCTCGTTGACAATCCTGAAGATTTTGAGGGCCAAAGAAAATCCTGAAGATTTTGAGGGCCAAAGAAGTGTTTTCTTGGGTTTCCTTTAGTACCCAGTAATGATAGGACCCGATTAATAATGAGTGGGAGAAGGACACACTATGTGTAGCTGAAAAAATCATAGATATGTTGATATTTTTGTGTGGTAAGGCCAGGCTCTAGTTAACCAAGCTCTAGTTAACCACTAGAAAGTAAGGATTGGTACCAAGTGTCAGATTCTTGGTGTCTCTTTTCTCTTTCCTTAAGGTTATTTCTGACCATAGCTAAACTTTCTCTAACTGCCTCTGACTGGTTGGCATAGAAGCAACACATTTCTCCCAAACCCCTCCCCCAGAAAACTATGTTTCATGAAGGGATAGACCAGTCCTCTGGATTCTAAGGAATAACCTCAACTAAGGGCTTTACCTGAAACTTCAAAATGATCTAGGTCTATGTCCGCTTGAGCTCTGAGTTCCTTGAAGTTTTTATCCCCAACATCAGGGCTGAAGTTTGAACTGCAGTCAAGCCTGCAATATCTGTCTGCACCAACAGGCAAATGAGAATGGAAATGATTTGCTGCTAGGTATGGGGAAGCCCGGAACCTAGATATAGGTGGGCCCTGCCCTCCGGTCCATTCTCAATAAACACCTGTGGTATGGTGTACATGAGGATACAAAGGAATGGGAACCCTTCTGGTGTAAACAATTCAGAAGATGTATACTTAGTTAAGCAGCTAGAGTGAGCAAGCCAGGCACTTTCTGGGACCTGCGGCCATTCCTGGAGTTAAGCTGCTGTGTAAAGATAGAGGAATCTGCAGGGAGGGAATTATCTAGGAGGTATTTTAGTGATATTAGAGAACACCCTTTCATTTGAGGTCCCTGGACCAACCTGCTTTGGTTGATGCTTTTTACAATAGTCAAGATGGGGAGTGGAGCTTATTGTTTAATTAATTCCAGTCCTAACATAATATGTTATTTGGGGTCTAGACATAGCCAACAGTCTTTACCTAATAGAGTTAAGAATGGTTAAGGAATTAATATACTCTTTTTAGCATATTGAACCCTGAGGGGCTGGCCTCTGCCGCTTCCTGCATCTTTACCCCCATGATTACTCAAGGAATTTCTGGAGGAGAAGGTTGCCACTTTAGGGAGCTCATATTCCCAGTTTGGACTGATGGGTCTGATGGGCTTGATGATCCTAGGTGGAGGTTTCTTTTGGATATTAAATTTGATGCCTGAGTTTCAACCAATTAGCCAATAGCGTTCTTCAGTTTCCTGTAGGGCCTTACCTTTTATATATATGGAAATGCATTACCCAAAACCCCAAGTAGACTGTCATGACTTCCCTTCCTCAGGCTATGAAGGATTCAATGTGCCCCCAGAAAGATTTGATTTAATAACCCCAATGAAACAGTGGTATTTTCCCTGCTTTGGGCAGTTCAGATACTATCATCAGGGCAAGCATAGTATTGTGAGTATGGATCCCCTTTTCTTCAATGATGGACTCTGCCCCCAAAGCAAACTCCTTTATGGCTTCTTTCCTAGTTGCTTTTGGCTATAATATTTTACAGAAATCTACCTGGAAGGTGGGTTGTATCTCAGTGGATAGATTGGCTATGGGTTCCCTGGTCTTTCACAATTCTCAAACCCAGCCTTGGCTTATGAGGTTATGAACCTTTCCCACAAAAAGACAATGACTGAATAGGAGAATCATAGTCAGAGGACCTGTGTCAATCTTATCTTTAGTGGGTTGATGATGATTGGGTGATGACTCTTCTATCCTTTGTAGCCTCCTTAGCTGAGGGTGGTAAATCCACAGGGTGACACCTGCAACCTTCACTGCTGTAGGAATATTAAAGAGTGCAGGGTGTGGGTCTTTCTTTGTTGGCTTCAAGCTCTGGGTCAGGAACCACTTTACTCCCATAAGATCTCTAGGTTAGAAGTTGGGAGCAGACTCAGGCATGGACAAGGATGCAGCCCATCACATTGTCTAATGTGTTGTCTTCTGAGATTCTTTTCAGGACCCGTGAGAACTTGATGGGGGGCTATTTAGTAATTCTGCCTTGTAAACATCTCTTAGCTTAGGAGGGACTCTGAAACATAATTTCTAGTGAAATGAAACCTTCTCAATATGGGGTCCACTTGGCCCTTAGGACGACAAATGGTAGGTCCATTTTTTGCCATTCTCAAGATTATATTTAGTTAAAGTTTCCTTCAAGGTTCTATTTGTCCTTTCTACCTGTCCTGAACTTTGTGACCTATAGGGGCAATGTAGTTTCCAATCAATTGTTAAGACTTTTGCCAGATATTGGGAACCTAGATATTGGCCATGATAGCCAGGCCATTGTCAAACCTCAGGGAGAGGAGCAATCCAAACCTAGAACTCTTGGAGAGGTTTCTTGGTGACCACTAGACTGTCTCCATTTACTTAGGATAGGTTTCCACCCACCCAGAGAAGGTATCTATGAAAACTAACAATTACTAAAAACCAAAAACCATGCAGCGCATCTCTGTAATGTCCACTTCCTGATGTTGTCTGGGGGTGTTTCCTTGGATATGGTTTCCTTCTTGGTCTTTTCTTCATCCTCTAGGATTCAGTTGTGTAAAATTGATACATCTTCAACAAGTTTGTCTAATTGACGGATGTAACATCTGAGCTTGAGTAACTCAGTCGTTTCAGATACCCCTAGATGGGTAGCCTGGTGGAGTATGGTGACCGTATGTCTTCTAATAGCGTGGAATGTTGGTCTCCTAACCAGAAAGAACCACTATCCATTTGCCCCCTATTTGGCATCTTCCATTTTGCCCATTTTAGTTCCCTGTGTATAGTTTTGGTGCTGGAGTATTTGGGTGTACACAGGGTAACCAAGATCTGGAAGGACTGCACCGGTTCTAGGGCTACCTTTTGGGTGGTGAAATAATTTAATGATAATTAGCATTTGGTGAATGGCAAATCCTAGTGGATTATCATCAACCCAGACTTCATGGTATTGCTGTTGCAGATTCTACAAGTATCCCAAAGTTTGTATGTCACCTTCGCGTACCAGACTTAGTTGAATGAGGTATTCCTCCAAGAGGAGAAGGAAACAAGAGCTGAGAAAAAAAAGTAATGTGAGCAATAGCCTCCCCAAACCATATGGTGGTCCATGGATGTAGTAATAATCAATTCCAGTTTACAGATAAGCAAAGTCTGGCATATAAAAAATGAGTGGCTGACAGTACTTTGTCCTAAGTCTACCATCTGAGACGCATCCAGAGGAAGAAAAATCTGTCCCTTTGACCCTTGCATGGCCTTCAATTGAGACATCAGTGCTTCAAGCAGTTCTGTCAGGACTAACTAGCTTTGTCTTCTACCTTTAATGTTACCCTGAGCTCCTCGGACTCAGTGGAAGAAGACTTGACCCTATCCGTCCTCACCCAAATGAAGGTAAGGGTGTCCTTCTTTCCTCTTCTAATTTGGACATTCATTCTCTGAGTTTCCATTTTGCATATGATAAACATATCGGCAGTTTTCTAGCCTTTCCTTTCTCGGAATCTTGGGCTTCCCTACTGTGGGATCCCTTTCATTGGTCTCCTCAATGGCTGCCACTATTCCTGAGGTCAATTTCGTGTTCTGCTGTTCTTAAGACTCACAGTGATTGTAAACCTTTCGAGCAATCGCCAATAATTGCAGCCTCTTCATGCCCTCAAACCGTTCTAACTTATGAAGTTTGTTTCTAATATCTAGGGACAACTGCATAGAAAAAGCAGCACTGACGCTTGCTGGCTTTCTATTGTGTCTAGCTCTATACGGGTGAACAAGTGAGCCTCAGAGAGGCTCTCCAGGCACCTGCAGGGAATTTTGGGAGGGAGTTCTTATGTAACCTCATTCACTTTAAACAGATTAGTGATTTTTTTAGCAGCTGCCTTCAATCCTCATAACAGGTTCTAGTGAAAATTATCCAGAACCTCCTTACCTGTGTTGGTATTGGGGATTCCAGTCAGATCATGCAGATGGAAAAATCCACTCTATTGCAGTTGTATTGTCCTCAAATGATTTTAAGGATTTTACCTGGTTTTAAGGCAACTTTTCTACTCTCAAGCTGGAACTTGTCCTCCTTGGCCATAAAAATGGTGGCCAGTCGCTGTTGGCAATCATCCAAAGTTTTGCCTAGTGGACATAAAAGATGATCTCAAAGAAATTACTAAAAGCCTGAGGTTTCTTTTTCCCTTTAGTTTTATTTATTTGTTTGTTTGTTTGTTTGTTTAGAGAATTGTAGGTTCTGAGATTTCCAGTTATACAAATTACTTATTGGAAGGGAGACATAAACCATGTAAGAGGTATAGTTAGACCTTTCGATCCCTGGGCCTTCTTGTGATGATACCTTTATATGGAGGATGGGGCTGCCTTAGCCACAGTGAAATTCCTCCAGGAGTTCCCATAGCCAAAGCCATTCCACATGTCTAAGGGAAAGTGTGGGCCCAAGGTAAAAGAAACTACTTCTCCCAACCTAGCTGGGGGAGCTACTCCCCCATAGAGCCAAGGGTCACATGCAGGCATATGAAGGGGAAGCCTACTTCTCCCCTCAGCTCTACTCTTATGGCACTGAGAAAAGAAAACAGGCAGAGGTTTGGGTTTCTTTGGGTGACCTGGACAAACCAAGAGAATTCAGGTCTCCAAGCGGAGGATGCACCTGAATACAAATCCTCTGGTGCCTTCTTTGCATTGGTGCGTCTTGCTGTGATAACCTGGTACCTGGCATAAAATGCTCATCTAATATGTGGTTTGTACCTGGCATAAAATGCTCATCTAATATGTAGTTTGTAGTTTGTACCTGGCATAAAATGGTCATCTAATATGTGGTTTGGGTTAATTCAGTCTTCTTGCTTTGATGATCTCAGTACTGAGTGTATAGCTTTCTTCATCTCAGATAAGGACACTTTGATTACTTCTCCTTCAGGTTTTTGATTTGCCTCCTACACTTTGCTGTTCACGACTTTTTAAGGTTCTTCTCTGTTGACATTCTAGTGTGTCTTACTGTGTCCTTTGTAAGAAGTCCTGTTTTCCATTGCTAAAGAACTCCTCTTCTGGATCTGAACTAAGGCGCACAATACTATCATTAACCAAGCCTGAAGAAATGTGCTTAACAGACTGTCCAAATTTTGCAGTTCTCTGATTCGTGTATTCCCTTTGGGCAGGATGTTTTGGCAGACTGTGTTTAGAACTAACGCTCACAGTGCTGTAGAACCTCACTTTGACAAAATTTTAGAGTCAGGTGCTATCCCTAGGTCAGAAGGAGAGTGATACGTAATCTGCCACACCCACACCATGAGAACAATGACTCCTGATTTACTTGTGTTTCAAAGTACAGTTTAAACACTATGTCATTCCACCCATCTAAATGTACACATTTGACTGCATTCGTGCTATGTTTTAGTTTTTGGTCTTTTGTGGCAGTTTAGCTAGCCCACAATAAATTAATCATGATTTATCTCTGAGAGTAAAACCCAATTAAGGAAATAAGAAGAGCAGCTGACTAATGTATGGTTGGTCTAAACAATGGAAAGTTGCTAATGCTGACCGACAGTGACAGTTTCATTAGGTTTGACACAATAGTAGAGTAATGCATCTTATTTAAAGGACGCAGATAATAATACTATCCATGCTCCAAGCACTTTATCACACTGCTGAACTCTGACTTTGAGTGACTGCAGCAGCTATTTTCCAATGAAGCTTTTATTTAAAAAATTCAATAAATAAATGGCAGGCCAGATGTGGCAAACAGCCTACAATTTGCCAGACCTTGTTCTGACTTATTCCTCTGGTTGAGAATCGTATTTGTACAAGAAATTAAGAGACACGCTTTCCAGAAGCCTCTCCTGTATTTCACTTTGATGTGCAGTCAATATACAAAACATAAAATCTACATACAAAAAGGGAAAATTTTAAATTCTGCTAATTCTAGCATTCTGAAAGAATAAATAAACATTTGACATACATCCTCTGCTTGTTTCTCTGTACAAATAGTTATTACTAAACAGTAGTATTATCACTTACAAGGTGGTATAGTCTTCTCCAGTTTAACAGTAGCTTAGGATTCCATTTCTATGTTGGCTATTGAGTACATGTATTTTCTTTGACTTCTTTATAATTATTGTCTGGATAATGTCTACTTTCCGTTGAATTATGTGTCTAATTTCATTCATTTTTTTTCCATTCGACACCTTAAGTATTCCACCCACTCTTCCCAGATCACAGCCGTATCTTGGATTCTTAAGTTATACTGTGGACATTTCTGCCCCATACTTAAATTAAGCGTACACATACACACACACACACACACACACACACACACACACACACAAACACACACACATACACACACACACGCGCACACACGCATGCACGCACACATGCACGCACGCACGTATATGCCATGCTACAAAGCTTCTCAAGATCACGGGTATAATCTAAAGGTCTATAGCCCTGTGTCAGGAGCAGGACAATTATCTTCCTGCAGCATTTTGTCCTGTAGTATTGATCAGATTTCTTCTGTGACCAGCCACAATAATGAATCCAGATGTTTCAGTACATGAGCACCAACTTCAATCCAAAGTGAGTCCCCTTCTTTGGGGTCAGTGTAATTTCTTTGACTGTGCTTTTTCTGTCTGTGTCCCTCTTCCCAAAGGCTCTCCCAAAGGAGAAGCTTGCACAGCTTTTCTTAAATTCATTAAACTTTTAGTATCTTTCTGTAGCAGTTATACACAGCCTGTAACATAAGCCACAAGGACATAAGAATTCCTTTCAGGGGAGAACAGACCATGAGCAAATTTTAAAGGTCACATGTTTCACAGTGTCCTTCTTCATAAATCTTTCAGAGGGCGATGAGGCAGATCCAGTGGCAAGTAGAGGGGCTTCTGTAGTCATTCCAGAATGATCTTAACCTCAAGACTCCCATTTAGTAATAGCCTCACAATGATGATCAGCTGAACACATAGAAAAAAGAGGGGAAATAAATTTATCTCTATAAAATGCACACACATTATGTTCCAGTTAAACCAAGCAGATGAAGACAGATTTACTAAAGGATAAAATGACAAGTGACAAGTGCCACTATGCAAGGTACAAGGGAGACCACTTAGGGCCCTGAACAAGTGCTCAACATGGTTGGCAAATGTTCTCAGAATGGACCTAGACTCTCCTGAGTTTTGTCAGCTGTAAAGAAATCTCTCTTTGAGATGTGTATCACATTTGAAATGTATAAAGTAGTGTTTCACAGATTGTCTGACGGTAGCACACTATTGGTAGAAAGTCAGTAAGCGTCTTTTCAGATAGTCTACAATTCATGTGTGTAAAAGAACGGAGAAAGATAAACGGGAGGAGGCAAAAATGGAAGAAATCAGAAGAAAATAAATAATGCAAATAAGATGAATCATATACATGAATGAAACTGTCAAGAGATTTAAAAGGCAACAGAAATAAAACGAAGTAAATTGGGAGAAAAAAAGTGAAAGGGTGACTTTGACCCACGTTTCAGTGCCAGTAGATGGCAGCACTCCGCTCTCCTGATGTGGATAATTTTTCTTTTTAATTTTTTTTTTTACTCTAAGGAATATTTTGTCATCTCTACTCTCATTATTTTGTCATTGTTAATTTAATACTCACCACAATCATATTTACATATCATAGAGCTGCCAGCCTGGTGCTATGAATATGTAGTTTGGGGTGAAAGATATTTTGTATCAAGGAGAGGATTGTCTTAGGAAAGCCAGTACTCTGTAGTAATGGCCTATTTCACCTGTCCTCATTTGAGAGTTTGTAATGCCAAAGTTATTATTCAACAGGAGGAATTGGGACCTTTAATTACAATCAGAGAAGACATAGAAATTACCTAAGACACCTTTTTTAAGATAGCTAACAAAATAAAGTATGAGAGGAAGAAAGACTAGAAACAATGAGAAAGGCAGTTCTTACTCAATGTCACATGTTGGTGTTGTACATGTGCATGGGAGTGTATATGTTCACTGGATGAGAAAAAATTCTTGACCTTTTTATCTATTTATATGTTTATGATTTAAGAACTATTTAGTTGGGGCTGGAGAGATGGCTTAGAGATTAAGAACACTGCCTGCTCTTCCAGATGTCCTGAGTTCAAATGCCAGCAACCACACGGTGGCTCACAACCATCTGTAATGGGATCTGATGCCCTCTTCTGGTGTGTCTGAAGACAGCTACAGTGTACTTATATTTTTTTAAAAGAAGAATGAAAGGCCTACTTAGTTGACTTTTGTTTGGGAAGTTTGTGACTCACATACTTACCTATCACATTCGTTGCTCACATTTGAGTTGGCTGTCCCTTGAAAGTGCTGTTTAAAAGAATAACTACAATGTGAACTGGATTTATAAACATGTCTACCGTGATCCCTGGAAGAAGTATCAGTACAATAATAATAATAATAATAATAATAATAATAATAATAATTTCTAAACTACTAAGAGCAAAGCCTTGCTAGATCCAGAAGATCATAGGCCAGTTTGAAACATTGCCATTTAAAACAATGGCTATTTCAAGTATACCTTAATAAATACTGATTCAGAAGTCACAAGTGAGGTGGCCTTCTGCATTGAAAAAATACAGAGTCAATACTAGAGACACAGGAACAGAATGGATAAAGAAAAGAATGAACCAACTGAAAGTCTGGTGAGCTGTGCATTGCCTGACTGGCATCATAGGGCAGGTGTTCATCCAACTCGAGTCTCAGATTCCTCATCTGCAGAGCAATGCAGTTGGAATAGAAAATTCTCTAGAGATGTTTAAACAGTAAGATTCTAAATTGGGCATTTAGCAGTTGAATATTAAATAAATCATTGTTAATAATAGGTTATTATGCAAGATGATACTGTGAATTGCACTACTCACACTAATTTATCTAATTCTGTTTCAGCGTCTACTTATATCTTACAGTGTGAGAAAATAATAACATTTCTTTTCATTGTGAATATCCAGTATTTTGGTCCTTTCATTTTCAGAGGATTTTTTTCCCTCTGTGTTGGCCATTTGTTTACTTACTGAATATCTCATAGCTATGTCTATTGAAGTTTAATTATTTACCAATTAACCAAATAATTTGTAATTTATTATAAATTGCTAATTTACAAATCATTCATTACCTACTAATTGTTCAATTATCTTTAAATTAGTGCTCATTAATTTACCCAATAAACATTTGCTGAGCTATTACTAGAGGGCCAGCTCCTGTAGAATGGAGACACAAAGAAGACTCAGAAAGAGACGGGACTCATTGTGCGAGCATGGAGCTCTGTTCTGAAGCTGGATGTTTGCTAGGAGGACTCTCGAAATCATAGTTCTCTTCACTAACCCCATTCTGCAGAGTTCCATTTGTTTTCCTAAAACAGTCATCGGCGGAATTTCTAAACATTTCTTTTAAATGTGCAAATGCTCTGAAAAAAATCAAAATACAAACACAGTCAGTAACTCATCAAAATAAAATTAGAGTTTTAAATGCTCAAATAACATTCAGTTATGATTCTGCAAATGCATTGTAGATGTTCTGTATTTGAGGGGATGTTACATATTTGAGATGGCTGCCACAGCGAGAGCGAGCAAACCTGGAGGAGTCAAGCAGGGTACCGTTGGCTGAGAGCCTCTCCTGTGATTCTATCACACTTTGGTTGTCCTCAGTAGCACTGGCCAGGTTAGCCAAGCCTTAATGAGTGAATCAGTATGCCAGAAAGAGGCCTGATTTTCACTTAAGACAATCTCTACAATCTGGAATGTTGGCAGCTGTACCATTTAGCCCAACAAGCTCTATGTTATTTTAGATGAAGCCAAGTCTTGGCTATTTGATTCTGTTCACATTTAAAGGTTTCTCTGAATCTAGCTGACTCCCAAGGGCCTGTTAGAGGCACTGAATAGAAGGGCAATGTCAGTGATTATCCTGTATGAGAATTTGAGTGATGTTCCCTGATTGGGGGAGGGGGAGAAGTAGGGATGGTAGTGTTGTCTGGTCAAAATTCTTCCCCTGATCTATGAGCTCAATTAATAGTAACAATTAATGCAGTTAGTAATCAGGATGCTAATCTTTTTTTAATAATGTTTTCTGCTTTTCTTTACATCATACTTTCAATGCCATCACACTGGTTTAGATGAGACATACCCCTTGCTAACTGCATTTTTGATTCCACTTCAGTAGAACTGTTGAATTAGTGAACCCAGTTTCCCTGATCTGCTAGAAAGAAAGTCTTATTCTCCTTTTCCTTTTATAACCCTGTCCGCTGATGTCTGTTCTTTGCTGTGGTGTGGGAAATGTCTAAGAAAACAAAACATCCAGAGAGAAGGGGAGGGGCACACTGGATGGATGACATTGAGAGAGGACTGTCGTGGAAGCCCTCTCTTCAGTCTCACAAGAAACAAGCAGACCGTGTGAGCTGCCACCTCTGCTCATGGAACGTGCCCAGGAGACTTGGCTCTATGGCATGTGTGGGCAGATTGGACAGCTCATTCTTAAAACATACTTAGGAATGAAGACTGTTTATCCTAGAATGGGTTCCTGAAAGCCGTAGGCTAGAAGGAAATGTAATGCTACCAAAACCTCATCAAGACTCAGCTCTCTGGTATGCTCATCTTGAACAAAAAAAAAAAAAAACAGAATTTACAAATTCTCCTTTAGTCATTTTTTTTCCAATTAAGTACAACCTTTTGTCAAAAAGTGATTTTGTTTTTCTGTTATTTTCATAACATAAAGCAACTGATTATCCCTTATTAGTGCACTCGAGGGTGCATGTGTGTGCATGCACACGAGTACACACACACACACACACACACACACACACACACACACAACTTAAAGCAGGGTTATCTTTATCCTCTAAGGTAGTTTATCCTCAAATTATCTGAATGCAAAAGGAAGTATGGCCATCATGGCAGTATGAATCTTTTATATCTATCTTGTTGGGGGGCGGGGTACAAACTAAAAAAAAATAAATAAAAGATCTTAAATGGAGAGTTGTGTGGTGGTTCTTAATCTGTTTGTGAAATTATCCTTGGAAGAAAAGTTTGTGAAGGATTATTTCACTGCTTTGTCCTAAAATCCCCTCAGTCTTTCAGGGCAGATCAGTAGATGATGAGTATCTTGCAGTTCTCCTGAGCTCCTCCAGGGGGAGCAGCTACACCAGCTAATGCTAGGAGAGTTGGCTTTGTTGTCTTTGTGTCACTATAGGAAAACACATGGTGGTAATTGACTTACAGAGAAAAGGTTTGTTAAGATCCACAGTTTTGGATTCCAGTGCAGTATCAGGCAGACCCATTGCTTTGATCTTCTGTGGGTAAACCAGAGGATAGGGAGCACTGAACAGAGCACCCTCTCATCACTTACCTAGAAAGCAAAATGGGACAAGGCTGAAGTTCCACAGTCACCTTAAGGGTACATGACAATGACCTAAGATCAGGCTCGTGATCCCCTTTTAAAACTACCATCTCCCCACAGCACCACTCACTCAGCTACGTGAGAAGGGATGAGAGACGCTAGTCATATTCTTTAAAAAGAAATTTCTCTTTAGTCATATTTAAATCTAAATTGATCAGCTATAGTGCTCTCTGTCCCTCTGTATTCCAGGAGTGTGATCGACCTGGTCAGTGTCCCTACAAGCTCCAGAACACTCTGGCAGCTAAGCCTTTGGAATATACTATTAAAACATCCTATGGAGATAGAGCTATACAAACCTACCTGCCATCGTACAGCACTACATAAACAATGCAGATGTATGGAAATATGGAAGGAATTACGTTCCCCCTTTAATGGGTCTCATGTGGTCTTCCTTGTTTATTCCATGAACCCCATCCTTTAATATAAATCTAATTCCAGTGGTAGAATATATATTTAGCATAACGTTTCTAAATGAAAGGGCTGGCTGAATTCTACTTGAAGACTTCTTATAAAGTAAGAGGAGGGGTTGGGGATTTAGCTCAGTGGTAGAGTGCTTGCCTAGCAAGCACAAGGCTCTAGGTTCGGTCCCCAGCTCAAAAAAAAAAAAGAAAAAAAAAAAAAGACTTCTCCAAAGGGGTTGGGGATTTAGCTCAGTGGTAGAGCGCTTGCCCAGGAAGCGCAAGGCCCTGGGTTCGGTCCCCAGCTCCGAAAAAAAGAACCAAAAAAAAAAAAAAAAAAGTAAGAGGAAAGACCAGTTACTACTACTACCCTCCTCCTCCTCCTCCTCCTCCTCCTCCTCCTCCTCCTCCTCCTCCTCCTTCTTCTTCTTCTTCTTCTTCTCCTTCAGACATGAGTTTCATGTATTCCATGTAGCCAAGAATGTCCTGGAACTCCCAATCTTCCTGCCTCCAGCTACCCAATGAATGTAGTGTTTCAGACAGAACCAAGGGCTTTGTACGTATTAGGCAAACATTTCACCAATCAAGTCACCATCTCAAACCCATTTTTGGCAGGTAACTGTTCTCCCCATTTACCACATACATAATTTTCTAGCAGTTGAAACAATGAGTTCATAGTAATTTTCCTCTTTACCATTCCTGAAAATAAAGGGCCCTTCCATGAAAAATACAATCTTAGGGGAAATTCTGACTCAGAAAACAGTGGGAAGATTTCTGTAGAGAATAAATGCTTGCAAACTCTTTATTTAAGCATGCTTTATCCAAACACCTGGTAAGAGTTGCAGTTTCTTAATGAGTTGCAAAACTTCCAAGTTGGGAAATACAGCTATGCCGATGATTCGTCCTTTGGCAGATAGTCAAGCCTGACAGCCATTGTTTAGTATCTTTTTATCCATACAGACTCTGATTCACTGAAAACATCTGAGATTTCAGAAAATCCCCACCCCCACCTCTTGACCCTGCACCAAATTGCTCAATTACATTCTATAGAGTTTTATTATTCTTTCAAATTAGAAGTAACAGGAAAAATGATAGTAAGCCATATTACAAATATTCTCTTGTTCTTACTTGTCTAATGATCCTTTCAAAATCTACCACTCATTCTGGGCCTACTTCTTCTATGTGTTGAGTACCTATTAAGTATATGAAATTGGGCTAGGTGCTACCAGGCCTGGGATGAAAACATAGGATGCTGTCACTCATTTGATTAGACTGGCTGGCCAGTGAGATCTGGGGCTTCACTGTACCCACCTCCCAGCTCCAGGACCATACACACCACCATGTTATATTTTCACAGTGCCAAGAACAAGTTCCTTGAATTTCCACGCTGCATCGTATATAAATCTCCTTTCTTCCAGCATCCGATTGTGTGTTCCTTACTTCCTGGTGACATCTCCCACACTTATTTCACTGAAAGCTTTCTACCTAGAACCCTTTGCCATACCTGTCTTCCAAAGTCAATGCCACATGTATCTCACGTTTGGTAACACAATCTCTTGGATATCTGTTACTACATAACAAAAAAAAATCTAAGACTATATATCAGAACTTTTATACAGAAGACATTTTAATAAAGCTCCATTGAGGATTTTGTTTGCTTTATAATATTACCTGAGACAATTCACTGGTATTGACATGGCCAATAGACTGGGAGAGAAGGCACAAAGTGGACGCATTCGCATGTATGGCTTAGAACATCAGGCTCAAGGGCATCGTTCACCTGCACATGGCCTCTCTTGCATGGATACCTGAGGGCAATTGAACCTCAGACAAAGCAGTGAAGTTCCCCATAACATAGTGAGCATCCCAACAGTATCAAGAAAAATTGGTCTCTGTACCTATCTAATGATTCTTTTTAAACAAAAATAGCTTCTATTGACAACAAAGTCTGTTTGGTCAAACCAGACACGAACCCACCTCTCGATATAAGGAGTGTTGAAGTGTTCTTACCCATATTTTACAATCACAATGTACACTATTGGTTTATCCCACGCTCTACATCATATGTTTCTCATAGGCTTTGCAGAAATTTTTGGATTTGAGCCTCGACTGTCCACACTTCTTTGTATTCTGTCAGACATAGCACTGCTTTCTTTAAGCTTTCATTTCCCAAAACCTCTCCCATATATTCTAATTTATTTTCTACTATCTATTTCTATATCTATTTCTACCTCTATGTAGAGATGCTTCTGAGCATGGTTCCCTGATATACCTAAACAGACCTAGAGAAACATTGGATACACAAATGACCTCATATATGTGTTCATAATTTTAAAGAATAAAGTCAAATAGAAAGCATTGTTAGATGGGCTAATTGCTATGGCCTTAAATCATACCATTTGCTGATACTCAAAGGGGAAAGTATGTATTTTAAGATAACATTTAGTGGCTAGAGATATGGATCAGGTTAATATAATTTACTGCTCTTGCAGAGGACTTGGGCTCAGTTCCCAGCTCCCCACACAGAGGCACACCACCAACCTGTAACTCCAGTTCCAACAGATCCAAAGCTCTCTTGCCTACAAAGACAGTCTTGTATACACATATACACATGTACTCACACTAGTACACACATGTACACATAATTAAGTAAGCCTTTAAGAAGATAACTTTCAAAGTTAACAATTGTGAATATAAGAACTTAAATTGGTATATCTTGGCTTTTTTAAAATTCTAGTGTCATTTTCTTACCAAAATCCTATGTTGTTGATTTTACCTTAGAATGAACCTAATCAAATGATGTTTTTCAGAATAACAAGTGTCAGCTTTGTGATTATATTGATTTTCAAACCCTGTGTTAACTTTGCCTTCTCCTTTGTGTGAGCTAGTATAGGTGAAGCTAGACTGAGAGGCTACAAAGCCTTTTATCCAGTGCATGTAAATCTCATGCCCTCTTGTCCTAATCCGAGCCTATGTGTGTGCACAATGGTGCTACCTGTTCAAACTTAGAAACCTCCCTTTTTTTTCTTTGGGGACATTCTGTATTTATTACCTCTCCAATAGTAGATCCTTATTGTTTTAGATGAAAAATATATGGGGACATACAATCTAATATTTTCTTACCACCTTGTCATAAGTTACCTGCCATTTCTCCTTAGGGTCCAAGCATGATAAAAGTAACTGGCCAAGGAGACATGCAGTAAATATCTATTTGCTTTCTTTAAATGACATCAAATGGGCATTCAGTGTTTGTTGAGTGAACAATGAAATTGTTCTGTCTCCAGCAAAAAGAAAAATGTCGAAACCTTAGTCACTTGCGGCTGCTCGTCTCCTCGGCAGTGTAATCAAAGCATGGCAGATGATTGGTCCTTAGTCACTGTTCTGTGGCTGTGAAGAGACACCATGGCCACAGCAACTCTGATAAAGGAAAGCGTTTAACTGGGGCTGCCTTACAGTCTCAGAGGTTTAGTTCATTATTCTATGGTAGGGAGCATGGAAGCAGGCAGGTAGACATGGTGGTGAGAGTGCTACATCTGGATCCAAAGATCTCTTCCAACAGGATGAGGAGGTTGGGGGGGAGGAAGCCATTGAACCTGACTTGGGGCCTTGAAAGCCCGAAGCCCACCCCAGTGACACACTTCCTTTAACAAGGCAGCACCTACTCCAACAGGGGCACACACCTGATGCCGCTCCCTAAGCATTCAAACATATGAGCCTATGGAGCCGTTCTTACTCAAGACACCGTAAAGCCATATTTTCCTTTGAAGTGTATTTGCTCCAGATGTTTGAAAAATCAACGTTCTGTATTAGTGAAAATTCACGCTTTTTTCTCTTTCCTCTACATCTTTCTGTCTGTGACTTCATCTTCACATCTTAGATTTTATATTTCCTAAATGCCTCATAAGCAATTTAATGTTCCTCAACAATTAGCTAACTTGAGGTAGCAAAGTCTTTATCTTCTTTTGTTCTTTATAGGAAGACAGCTAAGGTGAAATGAGTTGAAAATTTCGTGCTGAAGGCCAAGTCGCAAACCAGTAGCCATGCTGGGATTAAATTAAAAATTCTGACTCAGGGGCCCTTATCTCTACTGGACTGAGCCTCTGTGGCTTTTGATCATTGCTTAAAATAGAAGAACCCTTGATGATTTAGTGAGTGGACTTTGAAATCAGCAAACAATAGAGCATTTTAAAAATTAAAGCAGTTGACATAGCAAATCTAACAAGAATATTTTTGTAATAGAATTACTATAAAATAGTTTATTATGATAAACGAGCTCAGCCTAAAGCGGTGATGTGACTTGGTCGTAGAACACTTGTCTGATATGCACAGAGTCCAGGGCTTAATCCCCAGGACTGTGGGATTTGGGAAATACATCAGTCAATAGAGTGCTGCTTGTGCCAGCACAAAGACCTGAGATCAGATGCTTAGCGCCCACAGAGAAAGCCAGGGATAGCAGAGGTTGCCTGTAATTCCCATGCTGGAACGATGAAGGAAGACCCCTGAGGCTTGCTGGGCAGCCAGGAACCAAATCAATGAGTTCCAAGAGCAGTAGCAAGAAGCCCTGTCTCAACGAATTAGGTGGAGAGCATTAAGGAAGATAACCTACACCAACTCTGACCTCCACAGACACACGCACGTGTACACACACATGGATATATACACGTATACGCAAGCAGTAAATCATGATTTTATCACAGCCTTTAAAAGGAATGCATAGTGTGTGCTTCGACCTAATTTCCTCAGAAGAAAAACAGGAGACAAGCATTTCAAGGTCTTGTGTATTTTTCCACTTTAAGACCCTTCTTTCTGTAGTCAAGGGAAATACTTAGATTTGGTTCCCTACCGCTTGTATAACCTGGTTAAACCAATATTTCTCAGCCTCCCAATGTCATTGAACCTTGTTGTATTGCTCCGTGGAAAATATTTTTAGGACTGACCATAGAGAGAAAACAAAATGAAGTCAACAAGACTTGCCTTGTTATCTGTTTGCACATATGATTCCCATCTGTGGTTAATATTTATTTATGGAAAATATCATCTCCACCTAGGCTTTCTGAGAGCTTTTGAAATATGATGCTGAGCAGGGGCATAGTAAAGTCTATGAAATCACAAGTGGCACGCACCCAAAGTGATTTCAGACTGGTTGTTCAGACTCTCAAATGCTAGTACAAAATGCTTTATCTTGTCTTTATTTCCCCCTCCATTTCTCTGTCTCTCCTCCCTTCTTCTTTTTCATCTCTCTCCCTCTTGGTTTTTATCTTTCCTTTTCTCTTTTGGCCACTCCTCTATATTCTTTTACTCTCTCCTCTCTCTCTCCCTCTCTCTCTCTCTCTCTCTCTCTCTCTCTCTCTCTCTCTCTCTCTCTCTCCTCTCTTGCTCTCTCCCTCTCCCTTGATCGCGCCCTCCCTCTTTCTCTCTGCTCTCTTGCTCTCTCTAGCTCTCTCTTGATCTCTCTCACTCTCTCCCTAACACTCTTTTGTGTGCTTTTTTCCCTCTTTTCCTCCCTCCCTCCCTCTTTCTCTGACTCCATTCCTCCATGTTTATTTCTTTGCTTCCCCCTCCTTGTCTCTATCTCACTCTTTCCTGATTTAACTTAGATACAATAAAACTGAACAGGTCTTAATGTACAATTAAGTGTAACTTACAAGCGTGCATACCCTTATATCAACCTCACTCATTAAGTCAGAGACTGGTTCTAGAAGCTTGCCTGTCTCTCCTGTGTTTCCTTTCAATTTGTGTCCCCACAGTTAACCAATATTCTAATCTCTGCTTTTATTTATTAATCCCTTTGGTGCCTAAGTTTTTTAATTAGCTTTTTCTCTGTAAGACTTACCCATGTTGTATAGTATAGCTTATAGTTTTGGTGTTTCATTGTTAAAAAGTGTTCCATTGCATGACTATATCCTAATATCTCCATCCTAATGCTAAGAGTTATTCAATTACTTCCAACAAACATGACAGAAATATTCTTTTGTGGGGGATGGCAATCAGCACTCATTTTTATATTCAGAAATGAAATTGTTGGGTCTTATGTACATTTAGATAAACCAGAGTTTTCAAAGTCATTAACTCTAGTTTATACTTTAGTAGCAACAGAGCCCTTCTATATCTTATCAAACTTGGCATTGTCATTGTTGTTTATGTTTAGCCATTATGCTGAAATTGCAGAACAAGTCACTCCTAAACTAAAGGAAGCAGATGGATGGAAGAACATATCTGAAAAACTGGATATTGCTTACCAGGCTTTTAAGAGGAACACCGGTTGAAAAAAATAACAGTTCTCCAAGTATATTTTCAGTAAATTTGCTAAACAACCTGCCTTATCCTCATCCTCCCAGGATTCCATTCGGGAAAGTCTACTTGCAAGTCAAGCCATCAGGATTTATGTGCTCAGTACTGTTGACAGTTTTAAATAACAAAATTTCAAATAGCATTTAGAAGAGTAGGTTAAATCTCTAGTACCTGTAACTTCAGGCTAACAGTTGAGATGCTCTAAAATTGGGGTTGCCTCAGAAAATCTGAACTTTCTACCATATCTATTGGCCTAATGTGTAAATAATTGCCATCCCAGATGGAAATGAAAATATGGGACGAAAGAGATATGGCCAAGAACCTTGCAGATTAGTAAAAAAAAAAAAAAAAAAAAAAAAAAAAACAGCAGAACATTGATCTAAGAAAATCACAGAATAATGTGCATGTTATTAAAACTCTAAGAGCATCACCCTGAGACTTAATTTCATAAAATGTAAGTATACTGTCTATGTTCGAATAACAAGGAAGTAATGCTGTCCTTAAGAAACGCATGGCTCAAGAGCAAGTTCGTGATTCTTCTCGAAGAATGTATGTTGTTTCTACCACTCCAGGATTCACCAATTTTCCCTTTAATTTTTGGTGTCCCTCATTGTCAAGATAGACTTGAGAGTCCCAGTCATTACAGTTTACCCTCTTACTTCAATTTGTCTCAATATTCACAATTCATTTTAAGAAATTTCTTCCTTCGTGATTTTTCAGTTGTTTTTAGTTTGGTGGTGGCCACTCTGCCTGGGGCCTTCCCGAATGGCAGGTTCTAAGTATATACAGATATAAAACGTCTTATTTAATCCTCACCTTTGTCATGGCATTATTAAATACATGTTACTAGTATTCTTTCTTTCTTGGGATAAGATCACTTAACATGGTCTTCAGTGTTCCCCCATTAATACGTGAAACAAATAGAATTCTAAAGCATTTTACTTCTGAACTCCTATTCTTCAGCATCAAAAATCTGTGAATTATTTTATAAATGCAAAAACTATTTACAGCATTTTTAAAAGTATTGAAGACACTGTTCCCTATTTCCACTGAGAATTATACCCTGGTTTGCTCAATAAATTAGGACACCTTCTCCTCCACCCCTTCCTTTTTTTTTTTTCCTTATATTAGTTCTGTTGCAACAATGACCTGGCTAAAATTGGCAAATACTATTGAATTCTCTGGGCTGCATTAGAGAAGTAGGCAGACTGTTAGGTAGCTGCTGGGATCCCGACACAGGCAGCTGCTGGCTTCACTGTTACTGTGGACAGATGTGATCAATCATGAGCAAAGCTCAGTCCTCAGTTCACAGAGCAGGGCTTGGAGGTGGATAGTTGACAGGGATTGTGATGCATTTTGGAGATTATTCACTAGAACATTTCTCCCCAACTCACCGTGTAACCCTGCAGTCGTCTCAGATTTAAGAAGCTAGTAAGATATTAATACTATTACCAATATCTTTTGTGAAGAGAAGCAAGAAAAGCTCAACAAGACTTTGTTTTGTCCAAGGGTTTTGTTAGTAAAGGTCACAGGGTGCCATGTGAAGACAGTGTTTCTGGGTGGCTCTGCTCTGATTATCTTGGCAGACTCCAGCCACTGCTTGTCCTTTATTGACACAAAGATTCTTGCCTCATATGTCCTTCCAAGCATACACTCAACATCTGCTTTTACATGCTGCTTTTTACTAGATGAAAAATAGGACCAGAGATTGCTAAGGGTTCTGTGACATTCCATAGATAAAAGCGCCAGGTTTTACACACATAGTGACACCCCGTGACCTTTGTCCCTCTGGCTTGTTTGGCTGTCACAGTGCCCTTGGTCCCTGGATATTTTTCCAGTGTGGTTATTACACATGACTGGCCTATTGAGGTAGGAAACATACATCTAGACTTCTGTCTCCTTAATGTGTCAGTGTGATTTCTCCATTTGCCTTACCTCTGTGTCTTACATATTTCTCTCTGATATTTTTGATCTATGAGGACTTGCCTTTGATTAAGGGTTCTGATCCTTAACTGTTCACTTTTACTTTCTCTATGAGAAGATTAGAGGTACCTTAGGTGACCCAGCCTCTCTGGCATATTCATTCTGGGTGTCAAATACATGAGCTTTCTTTGATAGATGACCTAATAAGCCTTTTTTATGTCTAATTTCTCTGATTTTGTAAAAGTGAATTATTTCTTTCCATCACCCTTCTTCCCCTGTGACTTCCATATGTTGCCTAGGTTTTCATAATTAAATGGAATAGACAGTTTAGAACTTCATCTTGAAAACATATGTTGTTTTACATCAAAAGACAAAAAGTGTAGTTTTATATAAAAACATAATTTTTAAAGAAGAAATAAAGGAAATGTAAAACCAGCTCAAGAAAAACTTACTTAAAACCTGGACTGAAAGATCATGGGGCTACATTTCTAAGTGGCAAGGACATATTCTACAAATAGAACGTCAAGGTTAAATACATCTGATAGATATGTGATCAGTCTCCTTATCCTAGGAAGGTGTGTGCTCACAACTGATCTCATGGCATAATTCATTTAAAAGGTGAGTTCTTGTAGATCTAATTTGCATGTCCTCATATATTTCAGGTAAACCTCAGAACAGTAATGTTACAATCTAAAACTAAGGTATAGGATGAAAAGCAAAAGAAACCAGGAAAACCAATACCTTGCTATTAATAATAACCTGAACAAAATGTGATAAATTCTAACTTTCAGCAGCACCCCAATTCTTTTTATCAGTAAGGGAAGGTACTGGAAGTATTCTCTTCAGTTAGATTCTTTCTGTTAGAGGCAAATTACAGAAATGGCTCAAGATGCCTTGAATCGGGGTGGCGTGCCACTGTAAAATCCAACCCAAAACAAACAAAATTTGATGTTCCATTAGAGATTTATGATTTCAGACATAACAGTTCCATGAAGTCATTCCAAAGATGGTGTCTCCTCTTTCTTCAGTTTAGGCACATTCCAAAGCTATTCTTCACTGTAATAGTGAAGTTGTAACATTTGACATCTTTATGTAGAGGACTTAATTTAACCAATATAGTTTTCATTGAATTCAAGCTGTTGACGTTATGGTAGCAATACATTTACCAGTTATAAGATGTTTTCTCAATCTCTGTTCTGTTTTTACCAGCTGATCAGTATTCATTGGAACAAGCCCTTCCTTGGACAGGGCTGTCTCCTCGCTTGTGAGCGTATATGTTCTCACAGCCACACCAGGGTGCAGCGTGTGTTGATTTACAGATTTTTTTTAGCTGAAAGCATGTGTTCTTCTCTGCTCCATTGCTCTGCATACAAAGGAAGACGTTTCCATTGTAAAAGCAAGCGAGCCCTTTTCCATTGTGGAGAAGATGCAGATTTCTGCAAGGGCAGTGCTAAATCTCCATTCTACTTTGAGGCATACGACTTTTACTTATATCCAAGTATCTCCTGATGGAAAGAAACTCATTATACAAAAACTGATATTTGCCAAACGAGGGATCAACAAATTGACCACCTTGGTTACTTTCTAGAGTAAGAAAACTTTCTTACTCAAAAGAATGTTATTTCTATAGAGTGGGTAAAAGAAGTGCATTTGATGCTGGACAGTTGTACAACTGACCCAAAGCATTAATTCCTCTGGCTAGGAAGTCTTTGTTATTATTCTTCACTTTTTTTCTTCTACAACATGAGGTGAAAATAATTATACCCACTTGTTAGAACCCAATGGGGTAATTCATATCAAGTATTTTTATCGCAGGATCTAGAATAGAACAGTCAAACATATTTTACATAAGTATTTATGTATATGTGGCATTATGCACATGTACACGTTTATGTACATATTTATGACTTACCTACTGCCTAAGTACATGCTGTGCTACAATTATATGGTACTCAAAATTTTTGATGGAAATGAGGCACACGTATAAAGTCATATACACATAGAATTTCCACCAGTTTTGTCTGACTAATTATGTATTGCCAAGGCCATTATTCAAATCCATTTTCATTTCATGCACATACAACTACTGATCTTAGAGTCAGATGACCTAGAAACATATTGAATGGTACCACAGAACCATTGTTTGTCTTGAAATCACCACAGATAATATGAATATTTGTTTTAGAGAATCAATTTGTGTCCTCAATTCCATAATTCCTAGTCAGGGTGTGACTTTCCTAAGAAGCAGACTCAGAACAGGTGTTTTAGTTTCTGTTCTATTACTAAGATGAGACATCAAGAAAGACAATCTTTCTTATTAAAAAAAAAAGAGAAGAATTTAATTGGGGAATTGCTTACAATTTCAAAGGGTTAGTCCATTACCATCATGCAAAAAACAGAAAGGTATGAAGCTATAGCAGTAACTGAGAGTTTTGCATCCTGATCTGCAAGCAGCAGGCAGAGAGAGACAGAGACAGAGACAGAGAGACATCAACAGAGAGATAGAGAGAGACAGAGACAGAAAGAAACCTAGAGTGAGAGAAGAGAGAGTGAGAAAGAGAGTCATGTCCTGAGCTTTTGAAAGCTGAGAGCTGGCTCCAGTGACTCTTTCATTAAGGCCACACCTACTCCAAAAGGCCATAATTACCCAACAAGGCAGTGCCACAATTCTTTCAACAAGGCTACACCTCCTAATCCTTTCCTAAACAGTCCATCCACTAATGACTAAACCCGCAAATACATGAGTTTATGGGGGCTAGTCTCATTCAAACCACAACAGCAAGTAACCTGGCTTCTACTAGTAACACATGATCTATTAGTTTCTTTTTTTTCATTACTGTGACAAAGTAACCAGGAACGAAATAATTCTGGACAAAAGCAACTTAAAGAAGGTTTATTTTGATTTATAGTGTCAGGGTACATTCCATCAATCCTGGTGAGGAAAACATGGCTCCAGAGGCCAGAGGCAGCTTATCACATTGCAGTCATAGTCAGAAAGCAAAAGACAGTGAATTCCAGTATTCAGCTTGCTTTCTCCTTTTTATTCAGTCTGGTATCCTACATCAGTTGGGATAAAATCTCTCCCAGGCACTTAATAGAATCATCATGTAGACTATCCACATACATCAACCTGTGAGGAAGTTCATGTGTACAAATGAGGGAAAGGAAGATACAAAGCTGTTATTCAGACATGGGGCAGGGGGCCAGGATGGGTTGGTCATTCCCTTGGAGAGATCTGGAGCTGGAATTATCCTTTGAAGTTTCAGTGGATAAAGAAGTGCCAACAGGTTCATTGACATAAACATTACACATTGTCTGTGGTGGTTCTAAGCTAGCCCCGTGGTTCCACTGTACATCCGGCATGCCTCTCTAGGTCACTGCCTCTAGTGCCAGAAGCCATGTGTATAGAGAATGAAATTGAATTTGTATCATAGCCTTGGGTACACCATAACAAGAAATAAAATGGTAAAACTCCGATTCATCCTAGGTAAAAGAACCAGGAAATTAGGCTGGTACCATTTTCTGCCCATGTCACTAGAAGCAGGCTATTCTCAGGAAAAGGGACTTGACCTTGGCCAAGGTTACTCTTTTTTTTTTTTTTTTTTTTTTTTTTTTTTTTTTTATTATTAACTTGAGTATTTCTTATATACATTTGAATGTTATTCCCTTTCCGGGTTTCCGGGCAAACATCCCCCTCCCCCCTCCCCTTCCTTATGGGTGTTCCCCTCCCACCCCTCCCCCCATTGCTGCCCTCTCCCCAACAGTCTAGTTCACTAGGGGTTCAGTCTTAGCAGGACCCAGGGCTTCCCCTTCCACTGGTGCTCTTACTAGGATATTCATTGCAACCTACGAGGTCAGAGTCCAGGGTCAGTCCATGTATAGTCTTTGGGTAGTGGCTTAGTCCCTGGAAACTCTGGTTGGTTGGCATTGCTGTACATATGGGGTCTCGAGCTCCTTCAAGCTCTTCCAGTTCTTTCTCTGATTCCTTCAACAGGGGTCCTGTTCTCAGTTCAGTGGTTTCCTGCTGGCATACGCCTCTGTATTTGCTGTATTCTGGCTGTGTCTCTCATGAGCGATCTGCATTCACATTTTGATCATCCGTCTTGAGTTTCATTTGTTCTAGGCATCTAGGGTAATTCAAGCATTTGGGCTAATAGCCACTTATCAATGAGTACATACCATGTATGTCTTTCTGTGATTGGGTTAGCTCACTCAGGATGATAGTTTCAGTTCCAACCATTTGCCTACTTAATTTCACAAAGTCATTGTTTTTGATAGCTGAGTAATATTCCATTGTGTAGATGTACCACATTTTCTGTATCCATTCCTCTGTTGAAGGGCATCTGGGTTCTTTCCAGCTTCTGGCTATTATAAATAAGGCTGCGATGAACATAGTGGAGCACGTGTCTTTTTTATATGTTGGGGCATCTTTTGGGTATATGCCCAGGAGAGGTATAGCTGGATCCTCAGGCAGTTCAATGTCCAATTTTCTGAGGAACCTCCAGACTGATTTCCAGAATGGTTGCAGCAGTCTGCAACCCCACCAACAATGGAGGAGTGTTCCCCTTTCTCCACATCCTCGCCAGCATTTGCTGTCACCTGAGTTTTTGATCTTAGCCATTCTCACTGGTGTGAGGTGAAATCTCAGGGTTGTTTTGATTTGCATTTCCCTTATGACTAACGATGTTGAACATTTCTTTAGGTGTTTCTCAGCCATTCGGCATTCCTCAGCTGTGAATTCTCTGTTTAGCTCTGAACACCATTTTTTAATAGGGTTATTTGCCTCCCTGCTGTCTAACTTCTTCAGTTCTTTGTATATTTTGGATATAAGCCCTCTATCTGTTGTAGGATTGGTAAAGATCTTTTCCCAATCTGTTGGTTGCCGTTTTGTCCTAACCACAGTGTCCTTTGCCTTACAGAAGCTTTGCAGTTTTATGAGATCCCATTTGTCGATTCTTGATCTTAGAGCATAAGCCATGGGTGTTTTGTTCAGGAAATTTTTTCCAGTGCCCATGTGTTCCAAATGCTTCCCTAGTTTTTCTTCTATTAGTTTGAGTGTATCTGGTTTGATGTGGAGGTCCTTGATCCACTTGGACTTAAGCTTTGTACAGGGTGATAAGCATGGATCGATCTGCATTCTTCTACATGTTGACCTCCAGTTGAACCAGCACCATTTGCTGAAAATGCTATCTTTTTTCCATTGGATGGTTTTGGCTCCTTTGTCAAAAAATCAAGTGCCCATAGTGTGTGGGTTCATTTCTGGGTCTTCAATTCTGTTCCATTGGTCTATCTGTCTGTCTCTGTACCAATACCATGCAGTTTTTATCACTATTGCTCTGTAATACTGCTTGAGATCTGGGATAGTGATTCCCCGGAAGTCCTTTTTATTGTTGAGGATAGTTTTAGCTATCCTGGGTTTTTTGTTATTCCAGATGAATTTGCAAATTGTTCTGTCTAACTCTTTGAAGAATTGGATTGGTATTTTGATGGGGATTGCATTGAATCTGTAGATCGCTTTTTGGTAGAATGGCCATTTTTACTATATTAATCCTGCCAATCCATGAGCATGGGAGATCTTTCCATCTTCTGAGATCTTCTTCAATTTCTTTCTTCAGAGTCTTGAAGTTCTTATTGTACAGGTCTTTCCCTTGCTTGGTTAAAGTCACCCCGAGGTACTTTATATTATTTGGATCTATTATGAAGGGTGTCATTTCCCTAATTTCTTTCTCGGCCTGTTTCTCTTTTGTGTAGAGGAAGGCTACTGATTTATTTGAGTTAATTTTATACCCAGCCACTTTGCTGAAGTTGTTTATCAGCTTTAGTAGTTCTCTGGTGGAATTTTTGGGATCACTTAAATATACTATCATATCATCTGCAAATAGTGATATTTTGACTTCTTCTTTTCCGATCTGTATCCCCTTGACCTCCTTTTGTTGTCTTATTGCTCTGGCTAGAACTTCAAGAACTATATTGAATAAGTAGGGAGAGAGTGGGCAGCCTTGTCTAGTCCCTGATTTTAGTGGGATTGCTTCAAGTTTCTCTCCATTTAGTTTAATGTTAGCAACTGGTTTGCTGTATATGGCTTTTACTATGTTTAGGTATGGGCCTTGAATTCCTATTCTTTCCAGGACTTTTTTATCATGAAGGGGTGTTGAATTTTGTCAAATGCTTTCTCAGCATCTAATGAAATGATCATGTGGTTTTGTTCTTTCAGTTTGTTTTATATAATGGATCACGTTGATGGTTTTCAGAGATATTGAACCATCCTGCATGCCTGGGATGAAACCTACTTGATCATGGTGGATGATTGTTTTGATGTGCTCTTGGATTCGGTTTGCCAGAATTTTATTGAGTATTTTTGCATCGATATTCATAAGGAAATTGGTCTGAAGTTCTCTTTCTTTGTTGGGTCTTTGTGTGGTTTAGTATAAGAGTAATTGTGGCTTCATAGAAGGAATTGCGTAGTGCTCCATCTGTTTCAATTTTGTGGAATAGTTTGATAATATCGTACGAGGTCTTCTATGAAGGTCTGATAGAATTCTGCACTAAACCCGTCTGGACCTGGGCTCTTTTTGGTTGGGAGACCTTTAATGACTTCTTCTATTTCCTTAGGAGTTATGGGGTTGTTTAACTGGTTTATCTGTTCCTGATTTAACTTCGGTACCTGGTATCTGTCTAGGAAATTGTCCATTTCCTGCAGATTTTCAAGTTTTGTTGAATATAGTCTTTTATAGTAAGATCTGATGATTTTTTGAATTTCCTCTGAATCTGTAGTTATGTCTCCCTTTTCATTTCTGATTTTGTTAATTTGGACACACTCTCTGTGTCCTCTCGTTAGTCTGGCCAAGGGTTTATCTATCTTGTTGATTTTCTCAAAGAACCAACTTTTGGTTCTGTTGATTCTTTCTATGGTCCTTTTTGTTTCTACTTGGTTGATTTCGGCTCTGAGTTTGATTATTTCCTGCCTTCTACTCCTCCTGGGTGTATTTGCTTCTTTTTGTTCTAGAGCTTTTAGGTGTGCTGTCAAGCTGCTGACATATGCTCTTTCCTGTTTCCTTCTGCAGGCACTCAGCGCTATGAGTTTTCCTCTTAGCACAGCTTTCATTGTGTCCCATAAGTTTGGGTATGTTGTATCTTCATTTTCATTAAATTCTAAAAAGTCTTTAATTTCTTTCTTTATTTCTTCCTTGACCAGGTTATCATTGAGTAGAGCATTGTTCAATTTCCACGTATATGTGGGCATTCTTCCCTTATTGTTATTGAAGACCAGCTTTAGGCCGTGGTGGTCCGATAGCACGCATGGGATTATTTCTATCTTTCTGTACCTGTTGAGGCCCTTTTTTTGACCAATTATATGGTCAATTTTGGAGAAAGTACCATGAGGAGCTGAGAAGAACGTATATCCTTTTGCTTTAGGGTAGAACGTTCTATAAATATCCGTTAAGTCCATTTGGCTCATGACTTCTCTTAGTCTGTCACGTCTCTGTTTAATTTCTGTTTCCATGATCTGTCCATTGATGAGAGTGGGGTGTTGAAATCTCCTACTATTATTGTGTGAGGTGCAATGTGTGTTTTGAGCTTTAGTAAGGTTTTTTTTCGTATGTAGGTGCCCTTGTATTTGGTGCATAGATATTTAGGATTGAGAGTTCATCTTGGTGGATTTTTCCTTTGATGAATATGAAGTGTCCTTCCTTATCTTTTTTGATGACTTTTAGTTGAAAATTGATTTTATCTGATATTAGAATGGCTACTCCAGCTTGCTTCTTCTGACCATTTGCTTGGAAAGTCGTTTTCCAGCCTTTCACTCTGAGGTAGTGTCTGTCTTTGTCTCTGAGGTGTGTTTCCTGTAGGCAGCAGAATGCAGGGTCCTCGTTGCGTATCCAGTTTGTTAATCTATGTCTTTTTATTGGGGAGTTGAGGCCATTGATGTTGAGAGATATTAAGGAATAGTGATTATTGCTTTCGGTTGTATTCATATTTGGATGTGAGGTTATGTTTGTGTGCTTTTCTTCTCTTTGTTTTGTTGCCAAGACGATTAGTTTCTTGCTTCTCCTAGGGTATAGCTTGCCTCCTTATGTTGGGCTTTACCATTTATTATCCTTTGTAGTGCTGGATTTGTAGAAAGATATTGTGTAAATTTGGTTTTGTCATGGAATATCTTGGTTTCTCCATCTATGTTGATTGAGAGTTTTGCAGGATACAGTAACCTGGGCTGGCATTTGTGTTCTCTTAGGGTCTGTATGACATCAGTCCAGGATCTTCTGGCCTTCATAGTTTCTGGCGAAAAAGTCTGGTGTGATTCTGATAGGTCTGCCTTTTATGTTACTTGACCTTTTCCTTACTGCTTTTAATATTCTTTCTTTATTTTGTGCGTTTGGTGTTTTGACTATTATGTGACGGGAGGTGTTTCTTTTCTGGTCAATCTATTTGGAGTTCTGTAGGCTTCTTGTATGCCTATGGGTATCTCTTTTTAGGTTAGGGAAGTTTTCTTCTATGATTTTGTTGAAGATATTTACTGGTCCTTTGAGCTGGGAGTCTTCACTCTCTTCTATACCTATTATCCTTAGGTTTGATCTTCTCATTGAGTCCTGGATTTCCTGTATGTTTTGGACCAGTAGCTTTTTTACGCTTTACATTATCTTTGACAGTTGAGTCAATGATTTCTATGGAATCTTCTGCTCCTGAGATTCTCTCTTCCATCTCTTGTATTCTGTTGGTGAAGCTTGTATCTACAGCTCCTTGTCTCTTCTTTTGGTTTTCTATATCAGGGTTGTTTCCATGTGTTCTTTCTTGATTGCTTCTATTTCCATTTTAATTCCTTCAACTGTTTGATTGTGTTTTCCTGGAATTCTTTCAGGGATTTTTTGTGACTCCTCTCTATGGGCTTCTACTTGTTTATTTATGTTTTCCTGGAATTCTGTTAGGGATTTTTGTGACTCCTCTCTATGGGCTTCTACTTGTTTATTTATATTTTCCTGGAATTCTTTTAGGAATTTTTGCGATTCCTCTCTGTAGGCTTCTACTTGTTTATTTATGTTTTCCTGTGTTTCTCTAAGGGAGTTCTTCATGTCTTTCTTGAAGTCCTCCAACATCATGATCAAATATGATTTTGAAACTAGATCTTGCTTTTCTGGTGTGTTTGGATATTTCGTGTTTGCTTTGGTGGGAGAATTGGGCTCCGATGATGCCATGTAGTCTTGGTTTCTGTTGCTTGGGTTCCTGCGCTTGCCTCTCGCCATCAGATTATCTCTAGTGTTACTTTGTTCTGCTATTTCTGACAGTGGCTAGACTGTCTTATAAGCCTGTGTTTCAGGAGTGCTGTAGACCTGTTTTCCTGTTTTCTTTCAGCCAGTTATGGGGACAGAGTGTTCTGCTTTCGGGCGCCTAGTTTTTCTTCTCTACAGGTCTTCAGCTGTTCCTGTGAGCCTGTGTCTTGAGTTCACCAGGCAAGTCGTTTGTAGCAGAAAAGTTTGTCTTACCTGTGGTCCCCAGGCTCAAGTTTGCTCGCGGGGTGTTGCCTATGAGCTCTCCACGGCCTCAGCAGCCAGGAAGATCTGCGCCGCCCCTTCTCGGGAGAGTTAGATGTATTTTCTGTTCCATTCC